>NC_046156.1:156632037-156692037 GCF_011064425.1 Rattus rattus | reverse complement strand
ACATGAGGTGGAAACAGAGACCGAAACAAACTCATTTTATAACACACAACTCAGAAGGCAATTGGGAAGCAACCTGGGCAGGCAGATGTCGCCAGGATATATCATGTATAGCAATAACCTTGTATATATATCATATATATGCCAACAAGCACTGTGATAGAATATTATTCAACCACAAATGAAGAGAAGGGGAGGCTGGAGATATGGCCTGTGTAGGTAAAATATTGTTTACACTTTCAGATAAGATAAGTTTGGTTCAAACACTTACATCTCAGGTGGCTCCACAACCTGCCTTTGGGCACCTGTATTCATTCATTCATTCATTCATTCATCCATTCTTCATGTTCGATACTCATGTGTATACATATACTGTGTGTCTGACATATGTACACACCTAAAAAAGATAAGTTTTTAATTAAAAAAGAAAAGAAATAAGCCTGTCAAGATCTGTATCCGTCAACACTTAGGAAGCCAGGGCAGGGAGATCTGCAAGGTTTAAGGCTAGCCCTGGGCTACAGAGGACCTTGTCTCAATAAACAAGCAAACAAGTGGAAGGTGAAAGGTAGATGACCTGTGACCTGAACGACCTTGAAGACAGCAAACACCTAAGTGGGCTGAAAGCCAGACACTGTGCTTCTTACCATAAAATATTCAGAAATAAGCAAATTCAACAAAACAAAACAGTTAATTAGTTTGCTAAAATAGAGGGAAGAAATAGGAGGGGACTTCCACTAGTTGGTGCAGTGTATTTCTCTGAAGTGACAAAATCTTAAAATCAGAAGAAGATGGTAGCTTCACAATGCTGTGCCGACCACGAGGTGTGCACTTTAAAGGCTAACCCCGTGTAGTGTGGATCTCCACTTCAATAAGCGCACATACATATCTTTGCAAACACAGCCCTCGGTGTGGCTACCCAATAGCCTGAGCCTCTGTGTATAGGAAGGGTTGAAGCTGCTTCTGGAGGCTGCCAGAGAAAGCATATTGCAGCCATGTTCCAGTACATATGGTTGAATTCAGCCTCCTCAGGCCAGTGTTGCTGCCAGGCTGCTGCCAGGCATACTGTGCTTCTTTTACACCAACCGTGCCCCACAGGCTGCAGGGCTTGGGGTCTGATTCCCATGGAACATCCCCTCTGCAGTGGCGGTATATGAGAGACCAGATTTACCGCGATCGGAGGTAGCCTGGATTGATCAGTAAACGCAGTGAGCCTCCCTGTGCACCAGAACCTCTACCACCGCCGTCATCAACAACATATGAGGCTCAAACACAGGAAAATAAGAATGAAGCTTCAGAGAGAGGCAACAGGAAAAAATGGTAAAAGCATCCAGCAGGAGTGGGGCGTCGCGAGACGGCGATGTGGTCTTGCGTAGGCAAGAATGGGGCACAGCTAAACATGGTGTGCTGGCTGGCAATACTAATTCTCCTCCACACTAAGCGCGACACTAATGCTGTCGCTAAGGGGTCTCTGGAGAAGGGGAACAGCCAGGAGAGGCCAGAGGCCTGGGCGGGACCTTAATACCATAGAAGGGGGGTACAATTGTTGCTGCTCTTGGTGGGAACTGATATCAGGCCCGTCCACTAACCTAACTGCCTTGAGTTCTTTGAGGGCCCCAGATGTTGAGTAAACAAAACACTTGCTATGGTACAGCCTTAGTACATCTAGGCAGTAGTTAATTCTCTGTGTGTAGTGACCAGGGCAGAACCACTGACGCCTCTTCATCCATCCCTGCCCTGAGAGGGTGCAGGGTAGAACATGGTTCCTGGTCCTCTGACCCCAGCCCTGAAACAAGCGAAATTACAGGTGTTTCGAGCTGAATAGTGAAATCAGATTGTTATCAGACCTGAAGGCCCTTCTGTCAATTCTGAGTCTCTGCCACTTGCTATCAGTCCTCAGTGACAGATGAATAGTAGAAAGCAAAAGAGATTTACTCAGTGTGGCGTGTGTGTGAGAGAAGGTCAACCAGATCCAGCAAACTACAAGGTCTCCTGAATGCCAAGATCAAAGCTTGGTGAGGGGCCAGGATACCATGCACTGAAGTGTCATGCCAAGGAGTGCAGTCCAAGGGCCGCCGTGACTCCCTCATTGTCTGCGGCTTCTATATGGTGGTCTGACAAACCTGTCTCTTCGGAAGACAGGTTTCCTCTCCTGGCTGTTGGCCTTTCCTTCTCCCAACAGCAGGATGCCTGGGGAAGTTCCCACATTTCTTTAAGGTCCACTGTTTCAATAGTCGTTAGTCCAAGTTAAGAAACACAAGTATGTCTTTTAGAATATCTTGGTTCTTGAACTTGTTACAAGGGCATTCCCAGATTACTGACTGATAGGAAAGGTAAGGTCTATACAGGCTCTGGAGCTGGAGTGGGCACTACCACACCTGGCTGTCAGGAAAGCCCTGCTGTGTAACACCAAGATTTCCCTCTACCTGGATGCTGCCTGGGTTGAGGTGATGTAATAGTTCCCTCATGTTTTACCTACATCTCCAAGCCTGAAGAAGAAGCTGCTATCAGCCATGACCACGCCCTTTTACCGCTCTCCACTACCACTACCTCTACTATGGCCTTTCACAGGGAGAACTAAAGATTCTCTCCAAAGAGAGGCTGTGGAATGATTCGAGGCAGGCTGCTCTCTACTCAAGGAGGAGACTTGAGGTTTAAATCTAACACCCATTAAAAAATTCAAATAATGACTACCTGTGCCTATGCTCCAGTACTAACAGCAGAGCAGGCAGATCCGGGAGCTCACGTACAAGCCTTCATGAAGGTGGGCCTCCAGTTTATGAGACTTGAATAGGTGGAAAGTATTAAAGCAGGACCATCATCACAGATTAATTAGAAATTACAATGCTGACCTAATTAAAAAGAATTGCTGTGCCTCTCACTTTAGCTGAAGACTATTGAACCAATGCACCACGAGAAGGGAAGAGGGCCTCCTGACAGCCATGATGGTGCCAGCTTCATGAAACTCAGAACCATCAAGGAAGGAGCTACAGGACGGAGGCACAGAGCCCCAGCGAGACTCCTCACTCCTTACACGGGGTGTCATACGACTCTAATAAAGCTTCAGAAGAAGTCTGCTCATGAGCAATCAGGAAGAACACTCACACTGTTGCCTTGAGCTGGCGAATGGAAGAAGCCTGGCACCATGGAGGGGCTTATCTCTCCCAGAAGAACTTCACACCCTTCTGACAACTTGTCAGACTGCCTTATGGGAGGCAGACAATGGAACAATGATGGCTCTCTGAGCAGAAGGCTCCTTGACCAGCTGTATCTCTGCACTTCTGCTCTCCCATGAGGCCAAACCTCCTACGGAACTTCAGGGTGAGCCAGGGGAGGGGGTGTGAGAGGGTTGCCTGTATATTTTCTGATCCTCTTCGAATGAGGCCTCTGGCTAAATCTGCATTCTCTGCTTCTCACTGTTTCTGTGCTGTCTAGCTTTTGTCAGCATTCATGTGGATGCTTGCCATGTCTGTCTGCCTGTGCACCGCACAGACCTGTGGAAAACAGGTGGGGGAGGGATAGAGGCCACTTGAGCTGTTGTGTGCGTGCTGCTAGAGATTAGACACTTGTCCTCTGGAAGAGCAACCAATTCTCTCAATCACTGATATCTCTCAGCCTATTACTTGATTCTTCTAGGTGACCTTTTTGCCAATGGGTGCCAAACACCACCTTGACTCCCGGATCCTGTTAGTGGAAACACTGCCTGCCTTGCACTGTCAGCTCTCGCATCAGTATGATCAGACAGGTGTCCCCTGAGGGTGTAGAATCGAACAAAACCTCAAACCGATCCTGTCACCCTCCCTCTACACAGACAAACACACAGGCTCACTCACAGGATGAAATGTGTCAGGAGGGAGGGCCAAGCTGCTAGGAGGAGGCTGGGCTGCCTGCTACAGGCAGTGCTCAGTGAGTTTACATTTCAGCTTACAGAGAGAGAGAGAAAGAAAGGAGAAAGCAGCAAAATTACTTGGTTGCTGGTTGCTGTGATAAACACCATCGCTGGGATAATATTCCTGAACACTGTGTCACTGGCTGTCTCTGCCTGTACTCAAATGTTGATTTCCTTACAGGCAGAGTTGGTGGAGACCGATGTTGGCATTGTCATTTTGTAAAAGGGTGTTGTTTATTTGTATATATAAGTACATTGTGTGGCTGTCTTCAGACACCAGAGGAGAACATTAGATCCATCACGGTGGTTGCCAGAGCCTCACTTAGTTGTGGGAGATTGAACTCAGGACCTCTGGAAGGTCACTGTTATTCTTAACGGCAGTATCTCTCAGCCAACATTGTTATTTTTATTGGGTATCTCACCTAGCAGGTATTTGTAAACATCCCTTCCCTCACCTTCTGATTAGGGTTTAATGGCCCACCACTTCAGAAGGAGAGACTAGAGCCAGAGATAAGGTGCTCCTGCCAGAAAGAGTGCGGCTAGGAAAGTCACCAGCAAGACTTGGAGGAGGACTAGATATGGGGAGACTGAAGGTAGCGCCATGGCAGGCCTTGAACTAGAATAAACAGGTTAATAGGTTATAAGGCTACTTACATGAGGACAAATACAAGTAAGATAAGGCCATACAAATTAATATAAATAAATAAAAGTCTCTCCATGTTGACTATTCAGGGAAGCAGAGGCCAAAGAAGTCTGTTATACACTGGAGCTAAAAGTGGCGTGAGAGTAAGGTAGCTTTACTTGGTTTTAGGTTGTAATCATTGCTTTGAGGGAAGTCAGGGCAGGACTCAGACAGGAGCCCAGAGGCAAGACTGAACTTTGGAGACAGTGCTATCTACTGCCTTGCTCATATGAGGTGATCTGCTCTGCCTGCTTTCTCTTGTACAACTCAACTCCACCCACCCACCACCACTTACAGGTGGCTCGGCCTGCAGTGGCTGGGCGCTTCTGATCCATCAGTAAAATGCCCCCAACACACGCCCACAGGCCAGGCCATGGAGACATTGCTCCAGCTGAGGCTCACTGTTCTCAGATGACCCCAGCTTGTGTCAAGTTAATCTAGAATCAGAACAGGAAGTAGGACAGGAAGGAGGAGGGACATGGGGAAAGGAGTAAAACTCGGATACTTTTCTTGCCCAAGTGGCCAGTGCCTCCCAGTTCAATTGGAGACCAGGTCTTGCAGGCAAAAGGACACACACACAAGCTTCCAGCCGTGGGGCCTCAGTCCCCTGCTCCATCTACCTAAATTGTCCCTCTGTGCCCACCCTCTTTGGATGATATGCCCAGGTCCCTCCCTCCATGGGGTCATAGGCACAGTAACAAAGACCAGGGCAGTCCGGCACACTGCCCTAAATGCTTTATTTGGTTTGATTTCTCTAAATGGCAGCCCTGGATCACAGCAAACCCCACTAATTGGTGCAATGGCTTCCCCTCCTCAACAAACCCATGACCAGGGATACCAATGCAGCTTCCTGGCTGGGGGCTTCCTCTATTGCCTGCTTGTCATCCACTTCCTATTGTATCTGGAGCTCTTACCTCCTGCTGGGAAGGACAGGTGCCATTCATTGCAGGCATGGGACCTCTCTCCCAGGGTTGCAGTGTCCGGAGGTACAGCATGGAGGTGGGCAGGGACTATTCTTCAAAATGCCAATTAAAGTCTGGCCCAGATTCCACCGCAAAGACTTGAGCAAGGGTGCAGAGAAAGAAAGGATGAGGAAGAAGGCTTTCTGTGTGCGTGGAGTCTGCATGGAGGAGGTTGGAGGCTACAGGAGAAAAGGCAGGGTATGCAGGACCTCAGTGGTCAAGTGACTCTCCGACGGCAAGGCGGGGCCTCACCACCACCTGAGCACATCTTGTGGAGTTTCAGTGCTCTTGGCGTTTTCCATCAGGCAGTCTCAAACCAAGTGAGGAGCACCTCTGTATGTCTGGGTCCTTGCCAGAGTCATCATGGGTCATCGTGGATTACAGTGATTATCATGCCTTTTCAGCCTTTGATGAGACCATAACTCAACAGCAGAAACAAGAATGGAAAGGATTTCAGAGTCTTACCAAACCCGAGGAAAATCCAGGCCCTTGAGATGAATCACAGGGACAGCAATATTAACCCTGAGAGCAGTGTGCTCAAAGGAACCTGAGTTCACTTCAACTTCCATTCATTCATGAATTCAGTTGTCAGTTTGTACTCAGTGCCTGATGTTGGGCTTCTGTTTAAATCCCAGTTCATTTCTTAAAACTGATTTATGGTCTCTTGCGTTACACAGGTACTGCATCCGGGCCTAGAGAATCAACTCCATGATTGAGGCACTAGCTGCTGCTCTTGAGTTCCATTCCAGCACACCACAACAACATAGCTGCAACCGCTGTAACTCCAGTTTCGAGGTCAACACTCTCTTCTGGCCTCCACAGGTACTGCATACGTAACCGTCTTAAAAGATGTCAAACATAATAAAACATACATGAAATAAAATGAAAAAATAGCAGTTGTGTTGCAGGGCTTATAAAACATTAGATGAGAGTACTATTGTGAGAGGACAGAATCTGGGACTTTTTTAAAGTATTATCAATTTAGGCTGGAGAATGGCTCAGTGAGAAGAACACTTGCTGCAAGTCCTGTGACCCAAGACCAGTCCCCAAGGATGATGCACAGGTGACGATGAGCCAACTACAACTTGTCTCTGACCTTACACATGGACCATGGTGCATACACTTACATGCACACGCACGCACGTGTGAGCAATAAATATAACAGTTCTTAAATCCCTTTCCCTGTATCATCCCTAGACGGTCTCTCTGACCCTTGACAGCACTGTCGAGGTCTCTTGAAGCAGTTGATGCAGGGGAGCTGGAGAGAACGAAGCAACACATTGAGAGAGGGCGGGGCCAAAGGAAAACATAGGCGGCCAGACAGAAATGTCTCAGGGTGGGAAGTTTGCCGCTAATTCACTGTCAGGGGCGGGAAAGCAAGTTCTCCCACAAGGATGCATTCAACGCGGTTGACGATCTAAGAGGTGGGAGGTGCGAGGGAGCGAATCTATCTGTATCTTGATCGAAGAGATCAAAACAGCGTCTATTCCTGCACCGTTCCCTTAGAAATGTAGCCTCTTGGGGACTAGGAATGGAATGTATCTCTTCTCAAAGCCTGCCAGGCAAGCCTGGCTAGACCCAACCTTCGCAGGAGTTCCTACAGGAGAAAGTCAGCGGGAAGAAGCAAGAATGGCTCCTCATGACACTGCCGCTTGGCGGACCTTGAGGAGCTGGCTTGTGGCTCCCGCCTCACTCTCCCACAGCCCAGGTCCTCGAGGCTGGGGTAGGGCAGCACGCGAGCAGTTGTCCAGCTGGGTGCATGCCCCTAAAACTGTGCTGCCTGTAACTCTGGGGCTCCTAGCTATAAAACTACGAGAGAAGCACAGCATGTCTGAAACACCAATTTTATTCTCCAGAAGATTTTTCGTCAAGGAAGTGTAGGATCCTACTGAAAGTGAAACATGGATGTTCTTGCAGGGCAAGATAACACCAAAGTGTGAGGATCTCCTGGATTTGAGGGCTGTTTTGGGCTGTGCCCCCGATCAGGGGGGGCCATTCTCCTTCCCTTCCCGACTGCTTAAATGCTCTCTCCCTTTGGAGGTCACTGTTAGTGAAGATTTTAGGTCATCATGCCCATTCAAAGAGACTCTGTGTGTCCGGCCACTCGCTGAATGAATCAGGAGATGGCAGGGAGGCCCTGCACAGGTGCAGTGACCGAATGGGCCTAGGTGTGGATCTTTCCCAGCTGGTGCACTGGTTCACTGCTCACCCAGGCTGGGAACAGCCCTACCATGGAGCACTGGGTAGTCAGAGCCTAGACCCTTTGGTCTGACTAAATCTCCAACTCTGTTGTTCACTCCCCTGCCCCATTGAAGACAGATATGATCTATGCTGCTTTCCCAGAACCACCAATAATCCTGACCAAAACCGTCCCCCCCCTGCCCCCCCCTGTCTCTACAGAGTTAAGACAGAACTTCCATCCTACTCAGTACTGGTAGAAACACAAGGTAGACATTTTCTAAAGCACCTCTGAACACACAGAGCCTGTGCTGTACAATATCTTCCTGGGATGGGGAATTGAACCCAGATTCAGGCATGCCCAGGCAGCCCCATACCACTGAGCTACATCCTGCCTGATCAAACTCCATTTCTTTTTTCAAGACAATGGCATTGCCTTCCTGGATTCTCATCTAAAGGGTTTTTTTTAGTTACTTAGTCAGTCAGTCCAGTCAGTCAGTCAGTCAACCTTTGCTTCATCTGGGTTCCAACAGAGAGACTGAAGGCAATAGAAGGAATTAGTTGCTTGAGAGCCATTCTTTCTGTTCTTATTGAGCCCCACGAAGTTAACTCCCCATCCTCAGACCTTTAGATGGACCTGGGGTAACTGTTACTGGTTTCAATAAACAAGAAAAAGAGACTCATGTCAGAATCTGCATAGGGTACAGCTAGCCTCAAAGGCCCACCCTAACTAGCCAGCCTTTCTCTCTTGGCTCCCACAACCTCCAAACACAGCGCCCCTCCTGGGGACCAAGTGTTCAAAACACAAGCTTATGAGAATGCTTAATTTTCAGACGGTATGAAACCCAGTAGCTCCACAAGATTAATGTCATTTATTGTCCTCCTGTGCTGGTGAAGCTTTGCCACTTGACTCAAGCTAGGTGCCTGAGAAGAGCTTAACCTCAATTCAAAATGCCTCCATCAGATGGCCTCTGTAAGTCTCGGATGATTGATGAGGAGAGGCCAGCCTTGGGTATTGACAACCCTGGACTGGTGCTCCCGGGGTTATGAGGAAGGAAGCCAGTGGGCAGAAAGCATTCTCCTGGCCTCGCTTTTTCTGCCTCCAGGTCTGTGCCTTTGAGTTCCACACACCTGCTCACCCTGTAAGACGAAGGTAGAGTGGTGCCTGTCTATTGTTGTGTAAGACCCTCAGATGTGGTATCTAGGTTAAAGGTTGCCTCACATGCCAGCTCACCTGCAGCAATCTCTGTGCTTGGTACCATCCTACAGACTTCTCTCTTCTGCCTTTGTGGTTCCCTCCGCCTTAGCTCTTGGGGCTTCTGTTGAGCAAAAGATGACTTTGCACGGAATCACTGGAATAGCAGGCGGCTAGGCCAGGTCTAAGGCTACCACTCTGCCTTCTTCCTTACTGAGACCTCGTTCTTTGAACAGTCCCCTTTCCTAAAACCGAATACACTCTAGAAGGTCTCCTCTGTGTGGTTCATCTTCATCATCCTAATCCACATGTAACATGCGAATGTACTGTGAAAGTATTAAGAAACGTTTCAGTCAAAGAGCAAAGCCACCACTATATTAGGCAAAAGGTTTTCTTGAGGACAGAAATACACATGCACACATCCGTTATTACGCGCACACATGCACACAGATACTTCCACTAAAAGGGTTTTAAAGAATGTGGGGATTTATTGAATTGACTTACAATATAGATGTCTGGGCTTACACTGTGTCTCAGGCAATCTCTTGAGATGCATAGTGGGGGCTCTGTTGCAAAAAAATAAGATAAAATAATAAATAAATGGTGGGATGGGCACAAGAGGAGGTAATTGTGGAAACCAGTAAAGCTTTGGCAAAAGGCCCTGGAAAAACAGAACGGAGTAATTCCCTAGCCTGAAAGCTCAGTAATGCCAATGTGATGCTGAAAGCTGAGAGAGTTGCTACTGAGGAGGACAAAGAGGCTGGAGTCCACGCCACTGAGGATCTTACACCACCACCGGCCAACACTGTTACCACCACCATCATCACCATCATCACCGGGCAACAGCAGCAATAGACCCACTCATTGTGTGAAAAAAAAAATACGAATCCATGCAGATTTTTTTCATCCAGATCTCCGAAAGGTATCCTCACACTGACAGGGTCTTCCTACTACTCCATCACTCTTCAATATGTCAGTGCTCAGAACTGCTCCCACAGACACATAAACCTCACAAGTCCTTGTCTCATCAATCCAGTCAAACCGACTAACCAAGGCCACCCACCACAGCTGTTCTCTACCCCATTGGAACGGCTCACATTTAAGACTCCACGTAAAGGTGCTCGTGATATGAGGAAAACCTCTGCTTAGCTCCTCCTCTTCCAGAGCAGGGAGGTTGCTCTTGCTGAGAGAAGACTAGACTATACCAGGCTTCTGGACAGAGACCTCCAATGTCACCGTGGATCCCCTATACCCCCTCACACCCCCTATCTCCAGGGCCCTCTTGCCAAGGCAGCATCTGCCTCTCTGTGGCACACAGCAGTCACTCAGTCTGTACTTCTTGGTTATACTATAAGGAACATGGGACTTGAACTGCCAGCTCAGGGATTAAGGGGAGGAGTTTCTGTCAAGTCCCATCTGTTCTAAAGCTTTCCAGATTCAGAGGTGAAGGAGCTAACGTTTTGGCCTAAGGCATCTAGGTGGTAGGGCTGCAAGGTACATGCCCCACCTGGAGAGGCCAGGCATCCAGCGACCCACAGCACAAGGCGCAGGCACAAGGCTCGTCTAGGGCCAGACTGTCCCAGTCTTGTTGAGGATATGTTGCCCAAAGAGAAGCCAGCCTTCAGATAACAACACATGTGGAAGTGCTTGCATCCTCCAGGGGCCAACATTTTGCCAAAGGGGAGGAGGCACCCTGAGTCATGGACAGAGACATTCTCCATGCTCCTGTGACACCGAAAGTGCTTCTCAGATATCCTTTATTGCAAGATGAGTCTGGGAAAGGGGGGCGGCAGTCATCACCACTGCCTTTCCTGTCAGATCCCTCTGGGTCCCTCTGGGGACATGTCACCTAACCCCTCAGTCACAGCAGAGACCCTAAGGGTAATGTGGATCCCCACTGGCCTGGATCGTCCTTCAATGTGGCTGTAGGACCTCCAAGCCTACTGGTTATAGCAATGGACGATGCTTCTTGGCTGCGGAGTCCAGTTCAAGTGTGCTTGAAGCTAGCACTCTTTGCCTCATGTATGGTATGCATCATCTGTTCACCATCTAGAGACCACCTACTTCCCCAGAAGCTTCAGATGTGCTGGATATGCATGTGGTTGCCTCCTGTTGATGGGGGACTGAACAGCATCCAGAGGCTTCCTTGTCAATCATCTCCTAGAACTTGGGGTTCCAAATAAGTTCCATGGGCGTGCATGGATGCCACCACCACTGGCAGCATCCTGGGCATCTGACATGATACTTAGAGAAATTCCTCAGAAAACTGCAGAGCTCGAAATGTCCTGAAATCTATATATAATTCAGAAGAGGGGCAGTTAGGTTCCTCACACACAAGGGTCTCCCCTGCCAAAGAATTGCAATGTTCTTGGGTTCCCAAGCTTAGCAATGGTGAACTTGGTGACACCGCCATGAAGGACAACATCTTCTGAGGGCAGTCTTAGGATGCTGCTTCTTGCACGGCCCTAGCTTAGACACTTGCTGCATAAAGACCTTAGGAAATTCTGACTCTGTAAACACTAAAGACTTCACATCCTCCCCACACTGAAACCAGGAGCAAAGAACTTATCTCCTCATGACCTCACAAGGTGCTGTGAGCCTCTGGGAATGGAGTTTCTAAGTGGCAGCCAGTGAGCCACAAAAGATGGTAGGGCATCTGTCTGATCCTCTGGCAGCCAGGCAGGCTCAGCTCCAACAGGTCCTAGCTAGCCCACCACTCAGTAGGTGGCTTGCTGAGGTCAGAGAGCTTGCAGATGTTCTCAAGGACCCATGCTTCATCACTTGCTCACCTTGGCCAGGGAGGAGCAGCATGGGGGACCCGGCCAGGCGTCATTGCTCTCTCCCCTCCTGGGGGCTTACACGGGCCATACCTTGCAAAGTAACTCTGCCATACCAACAGTGTGGTGGGAGCACAAGGAAGCTCAGGGTATCTCAGTGACCCCTGGTGTCTCAGCCCAAGGCCCTCTCTGTCATCTTACCACAGACTGGCAGAATGATTTCCTGGAACCCTGCAGCCTCTAGGGCTTAGAACTTAGACTTGTGGTCTTGCTCCTCTTGTGAGATGGAGGAACAAGATCTTTCCACAGCTCAGATCATAATGGCCTCTTCCTTCTGGGAAAGAGTAGAACTATCAAGGCTCTAATGAGCCCTCAGTGCCAATGATAGGAAACTCTCCTGGAAACTTTTGGGGCACCATTGTTTGTACCAGGAAACTGAGACTTTCCATTGAAATATCAGAATGGTTGAAATTCCTCCATGGCGTCAGGAGATTTGGGGGGATAGGCCAGAAGGCCTGGATTGTGATACATGGCCGCCTTCTACTGACCTCTTTAAGTCTAGTCAAAAATCTCTCTTATGAGACTTTTGGTCTTTTCCCTCCATGGCTGGGCTGTCTGGGATCAAAGGCTAGGTCATTAACGAGGTCCCTGGGGGAGTAGAGACAAGGGTTGAGCCGACATCTCTCTTTACTGATGAGATCTGTCCACAAGTAACTTCCATCCCTCCTAGACGGGTTGGTCCAACATCAGAAGCAATCAGTTGTGCCTGGCGGCTTGTGGTTTAACCTGACCTTTTCTGGGGAGGAAGGAAATGACAGTGGGCCCCTTCACCCCCTGGAAAATTAATTGGCTTGAAGGATGTGAATTTTTTCCTGGCAGTCAGTAGTGGTTACTCCACCCAGGACTGACTACTGAAGACACTCGTGGTAGCCCAAAATTCAGTTCTGAATTACTGAATGTCTATAACAAAGTCCCCTTTGTACAACCAGCTAGGGGAAGGGGACACACTGAACAATGTTATGGCCATCTTTTTAGTTTGCAGAACTGGACTGTGGTGGACTCTCAACACCTTCAAGATAACACTTGTGCCTACCATGGACTCTCTTCACATGTGAGGCCTCTCTGCATTCCAGGGGGGCATCTGTATGCTGTATTTGGCTTCATGTAGAAGGTGCTCTGAGGTCCCACATCTCAGAACCAGAACAAGAGAGTGTCAGTTAAAAGTAGAGTTTAGAGGCCTTACTCTTGGAACAAAGCACCTTGACAGTGCATGTCTCGGGAATTCTGCCTCACAATCCTCCAGGCCCCCTAAGGCCACCTTGGTGATGGGGGAACAAGACCACGGGCAAAAAGCTCACTGCTCAGATGTTCTTCCCCAACAGAGCTGTGTGGGAAGGATTCCTGTTGGGCGTTTGGTCCCCTTGCTGATCTGCTGGGATGCTGATTTTATGAAATAAACGTTTTAGTTCATAGGTTGAGTTTACAGAGCCATCGAGCCCATTCTAAAGTGTCAACTGGTGGGCATGTTAGCAACACCTTTAATCCCAGCACTTGGCAGGCAGAGGCAGGTGTATCTCTGAGTTCGAGGCCAGCGAATTTACAAAGTGAGTTCAGAAGAACCAGGGCTTCAGAGGAAACCCTGTCTCAAAAAAAGAAGGAGGAGGAAGAGGAAGAGGGAGGAGGTAAGTGTCAACTAAGTCCAGTCAGAAAGACCAATGTCCACTGCTGAGTTCTCATTGATTAGAAAATTGTTCATTTTTCTCCTCATTGTTGAAGCCATTCCATCTTTTTTGTCTTGTTTATGTGTGCATGTCTGTGTGTGAGTTGTGCATGTGTGTGTAGTGTCCTGCGGAGGCCAAAAAGGAGGTGTTAGGTCTCCTGAACTGATGGTGCAGCAGTGAGCTCCAGTGCGGTGCTGGGAACTGAACCGAGATCCTCTGCAAGAGCCAGTGTATTAACTCTGAAACCATCCTTCCAACTCCTGATGGCATTCTGTCCACCGACAAGATCAGACATGCTTTTATTGGGAAAGGCTCGAGGGCCTCTGTGTCCCCATCACTTAGACCACGCCTGACCCAGGGGTGCATGTTCCCCTACTAGGGTGTAAATAGTACATGGAACCCCATCCTCAGCATCCCTTATCTCACACACCCTGGAACCCATCCCTCAGTATCCTTTATCCCCACACCCTGGAACCCATCCCTCAGCATCCCATATCCCACACACCCTGGAACCCATCCCCAGCATCCCTTATCCATACACCCTGGAACCCATCCCTCAGTATCCCCTTATCCATACACACCCTGGAACCCCATCCCTCAGCATCCCTATCCATACACACCCTGAACCCATCCCTCAGTATCCCTTATCCACATACACACCCTGGAACCCATCCTCAGCATCCCCATATCCATACACACCCTGGAAACCCATCCCCTCAGCATCCCCTTATCCCCTACACACCATGGAACCCATCCCCAGTGTCCCCTTATCCCCACACACCTGGAACCATCCCTCAGCATCCCTTATCCATACACACCCCTGGAACCCATCCCCTCAGCATGTCCCCTTTATCCCACACACCATGGAACCCATCCCTCAGTGTCCCCTTATCCACACACCCTGGAACCCATCCTCAGCATCCCCTTATCCATACACACCCCTGGAACCCATCCCTCAGCATCCCCATCCATACACACCCTGAACCCATCCTCAGCATCCCTCTCCCACACACCCTGAAACCCATCCCTCAGTATCCCCTTTATCCATAACACACCTGGAACCCATCCCCTCAGCATCCCCTTATCCCTACACACCTGAACCCATCCTCAGCATCCCTTATCCATACACACCCCTGGAACCCATCCCTCATCCCCATCCATACACACCCCTGGAACCCATCCCTCAGCATCCCTTATCCCCACACACCCTGGAACCCATCCCTCAGTATCCCCTATCCATACACACCCTGAACCCATCCCTCAGCATCCCTATCCCCACACACCCTGGAACCCATCCCTCATCCCATATCCACACACCCCTGGAACCCATCCCCAGCATCCCTTATCCCCACACACCCTGGAACCCATCCCAGCATCCCTTATCCATACACACCCTGGAACCCATCCCCAGCATCCCTTATCCCTACACACCCTGGAACCCATCCCTCAGTATCCCCTTATCCATACACACCATGGAACCCATCCCTCAGTGTCCCTTGTCCCACACACCCTGGAACCCATCCTCAGTGTCCCTTATCCCGCACACCCTGGAACCCATCCCTCAGCATCCCTTATCCATACACACCCTGGAACCCATCCCTCAGCATCCCTTATCACACACCCTGGAACCCATCCTCAGCATCCCCTTATCCATACACACCCCTGGAACCCATCCCCCAGCATCCCTCATCCCCACACACCCTGGAACCCATCCTTCAGCATCCCTTATCCATACACACCCTGGAACCCCATCCCTCAACATCCCTTGCCCACACCCTGGAACCCATCCCTCAGCATCCCTTATCCATACACACCATGGAACCCATCCCTCAGTGTCCCTTGTATCCCTACACACCTGAACCCATCCCCTCAGTGTCTCCTTATCCCCTACACACCCTGGAACCCATCCCTCAGCATCCCTTATCCCCACACCCTGGAACCCATCCCCACATCCCCATCTGTCCACCTGGAACCCATCCCTCAGCATCCCTATCCATACCCACCCTGGAACCCATCCCCAGCATCCCTACACACCCTGGAACCCATCCTCACTATCCCTTTATCCCCACACCATGGAACCCATCCCTCAGCATCCCTTATCCCACACACCCTGGAACCCATCCCCAGCATCCCCCTTGGTCCCTACACACCTGGAACCCATCCCCTCAGCATCCCTTATCCCTACACACACCCCTGGAACCCATCATGCATCCCTTATCCCTCACACACCCTGGCTTCAGCACAGCGACAACAGAATGCCTGTCACCCTCCACCTGCTGGACCTGCTGGTCTAGAGCTATGAAGAGTGTGTGCGAAGTCAGTAGACTGGACTTGATACCCCTTATTCTCTGTTCCTCTTTCTCCTGTGTCAGTCACCTGCATCAGGAGTCCACAGGCTAAATGGCCACAATGGTTTAAAGGAGATGACTAATGTAAAACCTCTTTTTTTAAAAAAGATTTATTTATTCATTTATTATATATACACACTGTTGCTGGCCAGACACACCAGAAGAGGGCATCGGACCCATTACATATGCTTGGAGCCAGCCTGTGGCCGGGAATTGAACTCAGGACCCTGAAGAGCAGCAGGCATGCACTCTCAACTTCAGAGCCAACTCCTTTAGAGTGGGGACACTCCCTTCCAGGCAGCCTTGTTTAACTCAACAACTGCTCGACTTGGAAGCCCTATCTGCCCAGACACTTCTAAACTTTCAAACTCAGACCCGCTGAGAGTTTCCCATTTTGTATTTTCTTTAAATTAAAGGTGTTTCTTGACTGTGGCTATGAGCCAGGAATTGAGGAGAGCATTTAGACCCTGCTCATCTATCTAGACTCGTGTAAGCCACAGTCTACCGTGGTTCAGGGGTTTCCTTGGTCCTCAATTCCGAGTTCAGTTTCAACCCAGCGCCTGTCTGCCTCTTCACTGGAATGTCTATGGCATCTAACTTGCATATCAAGTGTAACCGTTTGGGGATTTCAGCCTTCCCCTCTCTTTCCACGTTGTGCAATGGTGTTTGTCCACCCAAAAGGGCTAAATTAAATTCATATTTGACTTTCTCTCAGCAGGTAAGAGCACTGGCTACTATTCTGACAGACTGATTCAATTCCTCAGCACCCACATAGCTCACAATCATCTCTGACTCGACTCCAGGAGATCTGGCCCTCTTCCGTGTGGCATGTGGGCACTGCCTGCATGTGGCACGCAGAGACAAAGGCACCTCCTCATACATAAAATAAAAAATAAAAACCTTGTCAGAAGGTAAATGTGATCCTAGTGAGTCCTTCCTAAAATACAGTTTTAAATATTTAGGCTATAATCTCTTCTGTCTCTTAAACCTCCTCACTGTCCAGAGCCCGGTCCTCTAGCTTCATCTTCCTGGCAGGTATTCCACATCAGTGGTATAATGAAAATAATTAGAGTCCCTGATTTTCCATGTGTTCCCCATGGCAGAAAGGTCTCAGTGTGGTCGCCATCAGCCGGGCAGAGCAAGCCCACCAGCCATCATGCTCTCCCAGGTTTCACTAGTCTAACATCTAGCTGGCAAGGGCTTGAGCAAGAAAGATAAGTACAGGCTCCTAGGACCAGGATTGGCGAGAGATAAAAGGTTCTTTTCTCCAACCTTGGCCCCTCCTCTCCTCCCAGCCTGCTTTTGGGGGTTTATGAGAAATCCAGGCACTGCACAAGAGACTGCAGAAATAACTCCCTGGGGCATCACTTGAACTCATTCGGCAGCAAAGACCTCAGGCTGCCAATGCTTCTTCCAGGGAAGATAACCCAGTGGAAAGAAGAAGGTGGTTTACAGCCCTGGTCAGACGGATTTTGCAGAGCTGGGTGAGCTCCTCCCCTTATAGACTGAAAAGCCAGCTTGAGGCTTCTCAGCCCCTCTTCAAGATATTTGATTAGGAATTCAGGGGCGGGCCCCTGGCCTGGCACAGACTTCCTGCAATCTCCATAGGCACTCACTCCCTCTCTTCCCACATTCTCCAACCCAAGGAGGCCAAACAGAAGGACATGGTCACCTGGAACGGTTCAACCCAAGGTAAGTGTGGTCCTTTTTCTTTAGGTTTGGTCCCTGCAGTTCTACAAAGAGAAATAAAGGGTGGAGGACAAGTGGGAGAAGAGTGGTGGGCAGAGATGAGTTTCTCCCACCTGGTCCATGCCTCCCAGGATGCTGAAGGAGGCAGCAGCAGCAGGCACGGGCTCCGCATGTACCTGTCTCCCAGCTACCTCATGGTCTTGGGGGGCCTCTGTTTCCACTGACATGAAAACGTGAAGAAAATTGCAGAACCTCTCTTGCCCATGAGTCCCAATGTGCTGGGACTCCAGGTCTTTGGGAGAATCATCTCTGAATGTCCCAGAAATCTCTTAGAGGGGCATAGTGCCTAAATGTTAGAGCAGGCAACATGTAATTGTGTAATTTGGGGTAAAGGGGAGACTAAAGAACCATCCAAGGAGTCATGGATGGAGTGGTGGACCACTCAGACCAGTAGATGGTTTTAGTTTGACCTCAGCTCACAATGGGAGAGTGTTTCCCCAGAGTGAAGAGAAAAATAGTACAAATGACTCCTGAGTCAGGTCTCCATGTCTGAGAGAACCACTCCTGAACCCTCACACTGAAGAGAGGGTCTCCAGTGCAACAAGAAACAATGTAAGGGTGTGTGACCCTGAATCCACATTCCTAGATCTGGGTGTATGACAGGCCTGCATTCCTACTAAGCCTTCCCGGCAGCCATACCTCTAAGGGAGGCCACTGTGGCTGGGCATGAAGCCCACAGAAAGCTGAGCTTTGTAAGAGAAGGCAGTCCTCTGCCAAAGTGCCTTGTCTGAGTGGGAGAAATGGACAGAGGCTTAGTAAAGCAGCCCTCTCTAAACAGCCACCTTGGTCAGTCCTGCAGCAGGCCAGGACTGTGCAGGAAAAAATGCTCTCTTTGGCAATGGGGCGCTCCATCCGTCTTCTCCCTGGCCCAAGTCAGGGGACCAGCAGTGGGCAGTTGAGTCTGCTCCTCAGAAACATCATGCGTCTCTTTTTGTTCGGGGACTGTGGCTGCCCGGGGATGAGCCAAGTGCCCATCCTGAGCCATCCAGGGAATGGTGGCATCAAAAGTCATAAGGGAACTGTGTTCAGGGAACAGAGGGGCCTTGACAGGGATGCTTCCCCAAAATGGGGGTAGTTGGACTATCATAGTCAGGGCTCCTCTCATCAGTTCATGGACTGTCCTGTCCACAGCTGCCAACCCCAGCACAGCCTGATGGAGAGAGCACCAGGAAGAGTTCTAAGTGTTGTGTTTTAAGAGTTGGGTGTCCTGGGAGATCCCTCTGCTCACAGGGGATGAGTACACAACACCCCTGGCTCCCCCACCATCCATCTATATCTGCAGATTCCTCCTGAAGCCCTGGCATGCCTTTGCTTGTCTTAGCAATGGCTCAATGCAGCAGACTCTTCAACAGCATGAGAGGTGCTAACTGAGCCTGAAAGACAGGTGACATCACTTGAAGGAGGTATAGAAGAGAAGGGGTGCACCTCACGGGTACATGCCTTTAACTCTAGCACTCAGGAGTGTGGGGAGAATGGTGGATCTCTGGGAGTTTTGAGGCCAGCCTGGTTTATATAGGTGTTCCAGGACAGCTAAGGTTATGTAGGGAGAACCTTGTCTCAAAAAGGGGTCCAATCCCCTCCTCTACCTTCTACTCCATTTCTCAGTGTCCCTAATTCATTTCAACCCCTCACATGGCTCTTGTGATCCCCATGGTGAGTGAGAGGGACTGTAAAGTCCCTTCCGTCTTTCAGGCCCACAGAAGAGAGAAGCAGACCAAGCCAGACACACAGTTCAAGCCAGCCCAGAAGACAATCATTAGAGCTTATACTGGGATTCCAGTCTGGAAAGACTGAAGTCTGGCTACACACTTAGCTGCTGCTAACCAATTGCGTTTTGCCCAGAAGACCTACGGGCATGGGCACTTTGGAGAATATCCCGCACCCTGTGTTGGCCACAGGAGCCACCCCCACCCTCCACACACTCAGGACCACAAACCCCAGGCTGCCCACGAGACCCTCAGGATCTTTCAGAAGAAGCAATTATTCCCCTGTGAAGTCTCTCTCTCTTGTCCTTTCTGGAGGCTCCCTGGGCATGGGAAGAACTGGGACTTGCCCTTGACCTCAGAAAAAATTCCCTCAAAGTATGCCAGCATATACAGGAAGGTATATATAATTGGGGGTTGGGGGAGAGAACAAACAGAGAGACTCTATGAGGTTCTCATAGCTTCACCAACAAACCCTGGGTGCTGGAGGATGACAAGAACCTGCCCTTCCCAAACTGCAGCCCACTCCCTCTGTAGGTTCTTCTCTAATCTTGGCTCTTTTTATTGTTTCCAAGACCAGAAGCTAAAACACTGACTTTCCCTGATACCCAGGCCCAGCTCCTGTGTATACAGAACTGCAGGAGGGGACCTGGGTGTTGGGGGTGGGGGAGTGCAGCTCCCACCCTCCAGTGTGACTTGAGTCACAGTCTGCATGGCTTCCAGAGCCTATGGCCACCAGAGCCACCCAACTGTCCTCCCCTACTTTCATACTCATGCCCCCACCCCCGCTCTGTTCTCTCCCTTTCTGCAGGGACAACATGCAGTGGGCCTCCATCCTGCTGCTGGCTGGCTCTGCTCACTTTCCCAGGGCCAGTATGAAGAAGACTCTCACTGGTGGCTCCAACATTCAAACCAGCAGTCCACCTTACTACCACCCCTATGACACTCTACCCCACGAGACCTCCGACCCTGACTCCCCTAAGTGAAGTAGAGGAAGGCCCAGCCTATGCCTATGGTGCCCCACCTCCACCAGAGCCCTGATTGTCCCTCAAGAATGACTGTCCTAACTCCCCACAGCCATGTACTGTGACAACCGCAATCTCAAGTACCTGCCCTTGTGCCTCCCGCATGAAGTATGTCCATTTCCTGAAGATTTTCAAGTTTTGTTGAATATAGGCTTTTATAGTAAGATCTGATGATTTTTGAATTTCCTCTGAATCTGTAGTTATGTCTCCCTTTTCATTTCTGATTTTTGTTAATTTGGACACACTCTCTTTGGTTCTTGTTGCTTCTACTCCCTCCTGGGTGTTTTTTTTCTTTTTTGTTCAGAGCTTTTAGGTGTGCTGTCAAGCTTTTGCTGACATATGCTCTTTCCTTTTTTCTTTTCTGAAGGCACTAGCGCTTATGAGTTTTCCTTTTAGCACAGCTTTCTTTTCTTTTCTTTTCTTTTTTTTTTTTTGCTTAGATCTCGGCATTTTATGATGCATTTTTTTTCCCCTTCCTCACCGTCTTTTTTTTTTTTTTTTTTTATTATTAACTTGAGTATTTCTTATATACATTTCGAGTGTTATTCCTTTCCGGTTTCTGTTTCTGGGCTAACATCCCCTCCCCCTCCCCCTTCCTTATGGGTGTTCCCCCTCCCCCCCTCCCCCATTGTGCCCTCTCCCCAACAGTCTAGTTCATTGGGTTTTCAGTCTTAGCAGGACCCAGGGCTTCCCCTTCCACTGGTGCTCTTACTAGGATATTCATTGCTACCTATGAGGTCAGAGTCCAGGGTCAGTCCATTGTGTCCCATAAGTTTGGGTATGTTGTACCTTCATTTTCATTAAATTATAAAAAAGTTTTTAATTTCTTTCTTTTTTTCTTCCTTGACCAGGTTATCATTGAGTAGAGCATTGTTCAATTTCCACGTATATGTGGGCATTCTTCCCTTATTTTTATTGAAGACCAACTTTAGGCCGTGGTGGTCCGATAGCACACATGGGATTATTTCTATCTTTCTGTACCTGTTGAGGCCCTTTTTTTGACCAATTATATGGTCAATTTTGGAGAAAGTACCATGAGGAGCTGAGAAGAAGGTATATCCTTTTGCTTTAGGGTAGAACGTTCTATAAATATCCGTTAAGTCCATTTGGCTCATGACTTCTCTTAGTCTGTCTACGTCTCTGTTTAATTTCTGTTTCCATGATCTGTCCATTGATGAAAGTGGGGTGTTGAAATCTCCCACAATTATTGTGTGAGGTGCAATGTGTGTTTTGAGCTTTAGTAAGGTTTCTTTTACGTATGTAGGTGCCCTTGTATTTGGGGCATAGATATTTAGGATTGAGAGTTCATCTTGGTGGATTTTTCCTTTGATGAATATGAAGTGTCCTTCCTCATCTTTTTTGATGACTTTTAGTTGAAAATTGATTTTATCTGATATTAGAATTGCTACTCCAGCTTGCTTCTTCTGACCATTTGCTTGGAAAGTTGTTTTCAGCCTTTCACTCTGAGGTAGTGTCTGTCT
Source organism: Rattus rattus (assembly GCF_011064425.1). NCBI lineage: Eukaryota > Metazoa > Chordata > Mammalia > Rodentia > Muridae > Rattus > Rattus rattus. The sequence goes on along the minus strand of NC_046156.1, from coordinate 156,670,333 downwards.
TTGTCTCTGAGGTGTGTTTCCTGTAGGCAGCAGAATGCAGGGTCCTCGTTCGTATCCAGTTTGTTAATCTATGTCTTTTTATTGGGGAGTTGAGGCCATTGATGTTGAGAGATATTAAGGAATAGTGATTATTTCTTCCTGTTATATTCATATTTGGATGTGAGGTTATGTTTGTGTGCTTTTCTTCTCTTTGTTTTGTTGCCAAGATGATTAGTTTCTTGCCTCTTCTAGGGTATAGCTTGCCTCCTTATGTTGGCCTTTACCATTTATTATCCTTTGTAGTGCTTGATTTGTATAAAGATATTGTGTAAATTTGGTTTTGTCATGGAATATCTTGGTTTCTCCATCTATGTTAATTGAGAGTTTTGCAGGATACAGTAGTCTGGGCTGGCATTTGTGTTCTCTTAGGGTCTGTATGACATCAGTCCAGGATCTTCTGGCCTTCATAGTTTCTGGCGAATAGTCTGGTGTGATTCTGATAGGTCTGCCTTTATATGTTACTTGACCTTTTTCCCTTACTGCTTTTAATATTCTTTCTTTATTTTGTGCGTTTGGTGTTTTGACTATTATGTGACGGGAGGTGTTTCTTTTCTGGTCCAATCTATTTGGAGTTCTGTAGGCTTCTTGTATGCCTATGGGTATCTCTTTTTTTAGGTTAGGGAAGTTTTCTTCTATGATTTTGTTGAAGATATTTACTGGTCCTTTGAGCTGGGAGTCTTCACTCTCTTCTATACCTATTATCCTTAGGTTTGATCTTCTCATTGAGTCCTGGATTTCCTGTATGTTTTGGACCAGTAGCTTTTTTTTTCGCTTTTACATTATCTTTGACAGTTGAGTCAATGATTTCTATGGAATCTTCTGCTCCTGAGATTCTCTCTCCCATCTCTTGTATTCTGTTGGTGAAGCTTGTATCTACAGCACCTTGTCTCTTCTTTTGGTTTTCTATATCCAGGGTTGTTTCCATGTGTTCTTTCTTGATTGCTTCTATTTCCATTTTTAATTCCTTCAACTGTTTGATTGTGTTTTCCTGGAATTCTTTCAGGGATTTTTGTGTCTCCTTTCTATGGGCTTCTACTTGTTTATTATGTTTTCCTGGAATTCTTTCAGGCATTTTTGCGATTCCTCTCTGTAGGGTTCTACTTGTTCTCTAAGGGAGTTCTTCACGTCTTTTTTGAAGTCCTCCAGCATCATGATCAAATATGATTTTGAAACTAGATCTTGCTTTTCTGGTGTGTTTGGATATTCCATGTTTGTTTTGGTGGGAGAATTGGGCTCCGATGATGCCATGTAGTCTTGGTTTCTGTTGCTTGTGTTCCTGCGCTTGCCTCTCGCCATCAGATTATCTCTAGTGTTACTTTGTCTGCTAATTCTGACAGTGGCTAGACTGTCCTATAAGCCTGTGTGTCAGGAGTGCTGTAGACCTGTTTTCCTGTTTTCTTTCAGCCAGTTATGGGGACAGAGTGTTCTGCTTTCGGGCATGTAGTTTTTCCTCTCTACATGTCTTCAGCTGTTCCTGTTGACCTGTGTCTTGAGTTTACCAGGCAGGTCACTTGCAGCAGAAAAGTTGGTCTTACCTGTGGTCCCGAGGCTCAAGTTCGCTCTCGGGGTGCACGGGCCTGTTGCGGCGGCAGCAACCAGGAAGATCTGCGCCGCCCTTTCCAGGAGCCTCCATGCACCAGGGTTCCAGATGGAGTTTGGTGTTTTCCTCTGGAATCAGTAATGTGTGCAGAGTGCAATCTCTTCTGGTTTCGCAGGAGGCCTGTCTGCCTCTCTGAAGGTTTAGCTCTCCCTCCCACGGGATTTGGGTGCAGAGAACTGTTTATCCGGTCTGTTTCCTTCAGGTTCTGGCGGTGTCTCAGATAGGAGTCCTGCGGCTCCTGGGCCCTCTCCCACGGGAGCCCAGAGGCCTTATACAGTTTCCTCTTGGGCCAGGGATGTGGGCAGGGGTGGGCAGTGTTGGTGGTCTCTTCCGCTCTGCAGGCTCAGGAGTGCCCACCTGACCAGGCGGTGAGGTCTCTCTCCCATGGGGTCTGGGAGCAGAGAGCTGCTGCAGGCCGGGATCCACGGGTGTAGGACTCCCGGTAAACAAAGGAAGTGTCCGGTCCTAGAGGAATTCTGCCTCTGTGTGTCTATCAATGTCTTTCAAGTCACCGAGACCACCATCCTGTAATTGAACAAATAGATGTGAAAAACCATACATAGCAAAATTTGATAAAAATCAGGATCCACTGTAGTTGTTCTTGTCCCTTAACCTTTTGAGTCCTTCTGGAAAATAGGAATTTCATACCAATATTAAATGATGGACCATATGCCTTTGGGTACATCTGGAGACTACTAATTTGATTTTAAAATGTTGTGACACAGGTCAGCCAAGGTAGGTCAGATAATAATCAAAGCACTAGGAATATTGCTACTAAATATTCAATATTTTACAATCTGTTTTCCTATGTGAGATGTGCTCATCATGCCTTGATAAATGAATATTCTGATGGAAAACATAAACCAACACATACTTCAACAAACCCATACTATGAAGGTTTGTCAAGTAGACTTCACAGAGCATATACATACTGCCAGTGAAAAATGAAAATATACTCTCACTTATGTTCACAAAGTCATAGGTCTCTTAAAAGAATTTCCATGAAAGTGAACAATATATGAAGACTTCATCAAGAGTCTTACATGAGGAGGTCTGTGCAAATATCAGGCAAGGATACAAACCGTGAGTGGGTAAGAATGAAAATGTGGTTCAGATTGACTTTATGAACTTGGGTCAAACTTTATAGAGAATCTGATGCCATGTGGTTTATTCCCAACAAATTTAAACACAAAATAATTTTGAAAAATGTTTCCTGATGTAATATAATACTTGGGGTTTAAGAATAGGTCACTTGGGCTACTAGCCACCTCTAGTCCTAGTTGTGGGAGCTTGTGGGGAGTTTCTGGCTATACAGATAATATATGGGTCTTCAAGACTATTATGTATCTCCTGTCCTGATTATAAAAGCTTAAGAAGTCCCTGCCTGGAAGAGTAATTTTGATGGCTAGCCATATCCAATCCTGGTTGATACTGCCTGACCTAACAAATAACACAAATCACTTCTAATTTCCAGCTATCTGGATGAAAGTACAGGTTTTACATCTTAATCCTAGTGCTTAATGTTACTGGTTTCTCTGGAAATCTGTGTACACAAGGACCTTCATCTTGTGTTTCCAATACTTAATCAAAACAGCATTACATAGACACCCAGTGAGAACTGACAGTGATAAAGATACTCACTTAATAAACATTCATGTACTGAACTCAAGATAATCAGGTTCAATGGTATCTTACACTTGACTGCTCTGGGATAAAATTGGAGCAAAAGATCTTAAATAAACTACATCCTTAAGGGATGAAAAGTAGAACTCTCATAAACACATAAATTTGTTGCATGAAATTTTAGTTGTAGGGGTGGACCCTCCCTATGAGTTGTTGTCCCAGGAAACTACTTATGTGATGTAAATCATAAATGCTATTGCCATTGCTGCTAGTTGCATTCTATAAAGAAAGCACAAAGCCTCATTGTTTAAAACAAAACAAAAACATTACATGCAAAGATACACAACATAGAGAAATTTGCCTGAGAATGAACTCAAAGCTTTCCAGCTAATTGAATTGATAATGATGGAATGTACCATCTTTCCTACTGCGCGAGAATTTCCACTAACAATCCTTTTGATCTATGTCCTCTGTATATCATCATAATATGCCAGGCCCACTGTTACAATAGTGTTATAACAATTGTGTATTTACTCAACTACTCTTCAGTTATATTCAATATCATTTTATAAAAAGTATCATACAGCTACAAAGTAGGTGATATAGTTTTTTAATCTGTCAAAATGCCCCATCAAAGTTGTTTAGGCCTATGTGCACAAGTCTCTAAGAAAAGTCATACAGCATGCAGAAACAAGCAAAACAATGCTATCAGGTTCTTTGAAGTATATGACCTATTTTTCTTCCTCAAGTAACATATTTTGCTCTGGATTCAGAAAGCTATTTGGTTTAATCATAGACAATAAGAACCACTAATCTTCATGCTAACCATCAAACTGAATTACCTCCAAAAGTGAAGAAGTTGTTTTCTTAGAGTTACAAGAGAATATTTTTAACCTTAGAGAGAAAAGTTATGACATACTAGATGAGCGCTTACCATTGTGTCAAAAATTTATAATTTTGGCTTTTAGGAAATGGAGGCTTCACAGCAAGTGTATGTTAACTGCTCCAGGCCAACAAGATGAAGCATAGTATCAATAGATCAGACAAAAATTTTTACATTTTTAAATGGTCAATGAAAGTAAGTAATTTTTACTGTATTAAGAGAGGGCTATATTAAGGGATGATTACCTCGTAGATGCACATATTGAAAAGAGGCGATGTTTCATATATGGTATATCTACATCTCCAGGAAGCAGAGAGTATACAAAGTTTGTCACAGAGACCATGAGATGAGCAGTATGGGGCATGGAATGATGGTTTGGAAGTTTCTGGGAATGAAGACCTTGACACTTAATGGACTAAATAGAGCATTGAAATGACAACACAGTCCTATTGCCTGCTTTTGGATCCCTGTCTCCTAACAGGGTTGGCTTGTCTAGCCTCAATAGAAGAAGATGCCTCTAATCTAACTGCAAGTTGAACTGTCAAGGCTGGTGGATATCCATGAGAGGCCTTTCCTTTTCTGAGAAGGATGGGAAGAGGGTAGACAGGGTTAGGGGAGGTGAGAAGGAGAGACTCTAAGAAGAGGAGGGAGGGGAAGCTGTGGTTGGTATGTCAAGTAAATAAATAACTTAGTCAGTTCAAAATGAAAAGAAAACTGTGACAGGAAAAGTTTGAGTTAATCATCTGAATACAGAGAAATCTAAGTAGTATACCTGAGATGAAAGTCCACAGAAAGTTTAACCAAGTTCTAAATAACTCAGTGCAAACTATCATCAAAGGCATGTTTTGGTTAGTTTGAATATCAATCTCTGTTATGCACTGTTACATTTATTCTTAGTAGTTAATCAGTAATGCTGCAGAATTTTTTAATGTTTTAATCCTTAGAAAGGAATTTAGTTTTTGTTGCATTTCTCATTCTCTGACTGTCCAGTTAACAAAGTGTGCTGAATGGGGGCACCGTGAAGGAGTTAGAGATAGGACTGAAGGAGCTGAAGCAGTTTGCAAAACAAAAGGAAGAAAACAATATCAACCAACCAGACCCCCCCCCCCCAGAGTATACATGGAGGAACCCATGGCTCCAGTCACATATGTAGCAGAGGATGGCATTGTCCAGTATCAATAGGAGGAGAAGCCCATGGATATGTGAAGGCTCATTTCCCCAGTGTAGGAAAATGCTGGGGTGTTGAAGTAGGAGTGGGTGGGAGGGAGTGGGAGCATCTTCATAGAAGGAGAGGGAAAAGAGAGGCAGGATGGGAAAGGGGGGAAAGGGAACAGTATTTGAAATGTGAATACATAAAATGTCCAATAAAAATGTTTTAAAAAGTGTGCTTGCTTCTGGTTTCTGCTTGTGCTCAGAACTGAACCGGTCCCACTGTACCCAAATCCAGTAGGAGAGAGAGGTGAACTCTCAGAAGTAAGGAACATCCTGAGAGCTCAGGGAAGTCCACCACTTCTGCTCATATACCTGGCCCAAAAGTAACCTTACCTAGTGCCCTCTCGATACAGGAATATAGGAGCAGTCAACAGCAGGAAACTTCTGGTTCCTGCCTGTGCCCATGACTGAAAGCCAGTCATTATGAGCACTGACACACCAGAGAGCAGAGGTAAGACTAACTCTTCTACTCCAAGTGACCTGCCTGGAGGCTTCAGGACACACAAAAGGAGGAACAACTCCTTCTTCCCAGATCCGGCTGAAAGAAAAAAGATCTGCAGGAGTGCTGACACACAAGCTTATAGGAGGGTCAATCCACTGTCAGAGACGGAAAGACAAGATAACACCAGAGACAACCTGATGGTGAGAGGCAAGTGCAGGAATCTAAGCACCAGAAAGCAAGACTACTTAGTATCATCAAAGTCCAGTTCTCCCACAAAAGAAAATGCTGGATATTCAAATACACCTTAAAAGCAAGATTTGGATTTAAAAATCACATCTCATGTTGATGCTAGAGGACTTTAAGAAGGACACAAATAACTCCCTTAAAGAAGTACAGGACAACACAAGTAAACAAGTAGAAGTCCTTAAAGAGAAAACATAAAATCCCTTAAAAAATTACAGGAAAACACAACCACACAGGTGAAGAAATTGAAAAAAAAATCCAGGATTTAAAAATGGAAATAAAATCAATAAAGAAATCACAGTGGGGGACAACCCTGGAGATAGAAAACCTAGGAAAGAGATCAGGAGTCATAGACACAAGCATCACCAACAGAATACAAGAGATAGAAGAGAATCTCAGGGGTTGAAGATACCATTGAAAACATTGACACAACCATGAAAATAACTGAAAACACAAAAAGCTCCTAAGCAAAATATCCAGGAAATCCAGGACACAATGAGAAGATCAAACCTAAAGATAATAGTTATAGAAGAGTGCAAAGATGCCAAACTTGAAGGGTCAGTAAATATCTTCAACAAAATTACAGAAGAAAACTTCCCTAACTTAAAGAAAGAGATGCCCATAAACATACAAGAAACCTATAGAACTCCAAATAGATTGGACCAGAAAAGAAATTCCTCCTATCACATAATAGTCAAAACATCAAATGCACAAAACAAGAAAGAATATTAAAAGCAGTAAGAGAAAAAGTCAAGAAACATAAAGAAGACCTATCAGAATTACACCAGACTTCTCAACAGATTCTATGAAAGCCAGGAGATCCTGGGAAGTTGTCATATAGACCCCAAGAGAACACAAATGCTAGCCCAGGATACTATAATCAGCAAAACTCTCAACTAACACAGATGGAAAAACCAAGATATTCCATGACAAAACCAAATTTACACAATACCTTTCCACAAATCCAGCCTTGCAAAGGATAATAGATGGAAAGCTCCAAAACAAGGAGGGAAACTACACCCTAGAAAAAGCAAGAAAATAATCTCCCTGCAACAAAGTCAAAAGAAGGGAGTCACCCAAACATAATTCTCCCTTTAACTGTTGCTATAAAATTATAAAAAATGCTGTCTTTTATCCCCTACTAGATCCAGCGTTGTAGTGCCCCAAGATATCTGGTAGATATCTTCATCTCAGTGAGCAAAGCCTCTCATCCACTTTGCTCTATCCCATATCACACTGCTGATGGCTTTACTCTGAGTCTGCAACAATCTCTCTACCCATCTACTTCCCAAGGCAGGTTTCCACCATGCCAGATACATATAGCCCAATTTCATGGCAGCCTAGTGTCTCCAGCCACCACTGACTCTCTTGAATTTAATTTGCCACATGAAAGAACACACAACATAAAAGCATCTGGTTGAATTGATTAGATGTAATTGTCCATGTAGACAAACAAAGCCTTGTACACATCCATTGCTTTAGAATATTCATAACAACCTGTAAATGTGCAGAGAGGAATCTTTTTTTATTGGATGTTTTTTTTGTTTTTGTTTTTTTGTTTTTTTTTTTTTTCGTTTCAAATGCTATTCCCTTTCCTGGTTTCTTGGACATAACCTCCCTATTCCATCTTCCTCCCCTTCTTCTATAGGGGTGTTTCCCTCCTCACTCACCCCGTTCCTCTACACTGGGAGGTCCAACCTTGACAGGTCCAAGGGTTTCTCCTTGCATTGGTGCCCAACAAGTCCATCTTCTGCTACATATACAGTTGGAGCCATGGGTCATATATACTCTTTGGGTAGTAGTTTAGTCCCTGGGAGCTCTGGTTGGTTGGCATTGTTGTTCTTATGAGGTTGCAAGCCCCTTCAGTTCTTTCAATTCCTTCAACGAGTGGTCCCATTCTCAGTTCACTGGTTTGCTGCTAGCATTCACCTCTGTATTTGACATGCTCTGGCTGTGTCTCTCAGGAGATCACAAAAAACACACATGCTAGGTAGTCACTGATAAGTGGATATTAATCCCAAAGCTTGAATTACCCAAGATACTATCCACAGACCACATGAAGCTCAAGAAGAAGGATGGCAAAATGCGGATGCTTCGCTCCTTCTTAAGAGGGGGAACAAAAACATTCATAAAAGGAGGTATGGGACAAAGTTGGAGCAAGGACTGAAGGAATCGCCATCCCGAACCTGCTTTACCTGGGCATACAACCCATATATATACAGCCCCCAAAACTAGACAACTTGATGAATTCAAGAAGTGCATGCTGACACGAGCCAGATATAGCTGTCTCCTGAGAGGCTCTGCTAGAGCATGACAAATACAGAGGCAAATGCTAGCAGCAAACTATTGAACCAAGAATGGGGTTCCCACTTGAGGAGTTAGACAAAGGATTGAAGGAGCTGAAGGGGCTTGCAACCCCATAAGATCAACAATTCCAACCAACCAGAGCTCCCAGGGACTAAACCACTGCCTAAAGAGTACACATGGACAGACCCATGACTCCAGCTGCATATGTGGTGGATGGCTTTGTTGGGCACCAATGGGAAGAGAAGCACTTGGTTCTGCCAAGACTGGACTCCCCACTCCCCAGTGTAGGGGAATGTCAGATTGGGGTGGTAGAAAGGGGAGGTGGTTGGGAAGAAGGAACACCCTTACAGAAGAAGGTGTAGGGGGATGAGATAGGAGGCTTATGGGACAGGAGCCCAGGAAAGGGAATATCACTTGAAATGCACATAGAAAATATCCAATAAAAGTATGCTTAAAGTTTAACTGCTGACATAAATCGCCAATTAACTTCAATAAATGTTGATAATTCTGATCTTAGGTACTGAGTTAAATTTTTATGTCAGCTAAATATTTACATATAAAAATACTTGCTTGCTTGTTTTTAAACACATTATCTCACAAAATATGATTTTATTTTTATCATAATGAATATGCCAAAAAGAAATTACAAATAACATGAATAAACAATAGTTTCGATACAAGTTTCTAGTCTGGTAGGAGAAAAGTATTGGATTAACACTACGAAGATATTCATCAGAAACATTCCTTTTAAAATTATGTGCTTTTTATTTAGTATTTACATTTAAAAAGGTAATTTATTGAGACTTGTGAATACTGTAGAGATTTTGATCATATTCATTCTCCCACAGCTCTTCCAAGCACCACACCACCTTCCTTTTCCACTCAAGTTTCTGTCTTCTTGGGATCCAGCACAAAGGGAGGCCCCAAGGCCTGACACTATTACTGATACTATGGTGTGCTCACAAATAGGATTCCAGAATGACTTCCATCTGAAATGCCTAACAAGTACCTGAAAGTGTCTGATGCAGATACTTACATCCAACCAATGGACCGAAGCTTATGACCCTTGTAGTTAAATTAGGGAAAAGCTGGAAGAAGCTGAATAGGGCAACATTATAGGAAGACCAGCAGTCTCAACTAACCTAGGTCCCTGAGATCTCTCAGACATTGAGCCACAAACCAGTCTGCATACATTAGCTGATAGGAGACCCCCAACACACATACAGCAGAGGACTGCCTGGTCTTGACTTAGAGAAAATGCACATAACCCTCAAAAGACATGAAGTTCCAGGGAGCGGGGAGGTCTGTCGGGGTGGCCATGTGGATTGGTGGGATAAGACATATTCTCGGAGATGGGGGAGGAGGTATGGGATATGGAACAGTAAGACGGAAGACTGGGGGGGGGATAAAGACTGGCCTGTAAAAAAATTAAAGATTTAAAGAAACAAATGACCAAAAAATCAAAACCAAAAACAATAACAAACAAAAAACACCACAAGCTCCTGGAGTATGCACAATAGTGAGCTTCACACAGCCCCGTTCTACATGTTTCGGCCTATTTCTTGCTCTGCCTGTATTCTCAAAGATCTGTAGGCAGCAGAACAAACAGGTAGGACCCTGTTCCAGGTCCCCACCAGGTCCCCTTAGGACCAACCTAGCAGCACAATTGTGCCCGATCTCCTGCATCTCATGTTCTCACCCATAACTGTGCCTGTATTCACAGAGTCCTGACTGCAACAGGGAGAATCAGGTAATACCACTCAACCCTATACCCTGACTATGAATTCCCCTAAAACACAGCCAACAGCTGTAAACTATTCTACATTGCCTGCACTACATTTTCTTACCAACATTCCTGCATTCCCAGAGGTCTGACAGCAGAAGAGACAACAAGATGGCCAAGTCAGTGTAAGAAAACAATCACAACAGCCAGGACAATGTTATATCCTACTACAGAAAGGCCTGGTATCCTAAAACTGCAGAAATACAAGAAAATGACCTTAAATTCATTCTTATCCTTATGAAGTCCAATCTTATATCTTTTTTTTCTGTCAATTACCATTTACTCATACCAAATATATAGTAAATTTTAAGTTTAAACTGTTTTGTACAGTTACACAAAAAGTCTTCCCACATGGGAACAAAGTAATACATTACAAAAACCTATTTATATCATTTTTGCTAAATTTAAAACTAAAATGTTAACACATTATTTACAAGTATTATGCATTGAGTAATATTGACTTCAAACTGGGGCAAGGGAACAATGGCATTTAGACTAGGTAGGTGATTTTATTCATTCATTTTTATTTTATTTTATATTTTATTTATTTACATTTCAAATGTTATCCCACTTCCAGGTTTCTCCTTCAGAAACTCACTATCTCCCCTTGTTTCTATGAGGGTGCTCTCCTACCCACCTACCACTCCCTCCCACCTCCCCATCCTGACATTCCCTGGGGCATCCAACCTTGACAGGACCAATGGTCTGAAATACTGAAACTAACAGAGGTTATGAATCAAATGGACCTAGCAGATATCTACAAAACATTGCACCCAAACACAGAAGAATATACCTTCTTCTCAGCATCTCAGGGAAAAATCTTAAAAATTTACCATATACTTGGTGAGAAGTTGCAAGTGGCAACAGATAAAAGACAATTGAAATAATTCCTTGTACCTTTTCAGCCAATTGTGGATTAAAACTGGATTTTAAGAACAACAGAAATAGCAGAAAGCCTACAGATTCATGGAAACTAAATAAATGTAATCAGTAATCACTGGATCAGGGAAAAAATAAATTGAAGACTTTCTTGAAGTCAATGAAAAATGAAGGCACAGAACATTGAAACTTATGGGACAAAATGAAAGCAGAGCTAAGAGGAAATTTCATAGTCTAAAGTGATTTCATAAAGAAATTGGAGAGATCTCATATCAGCAATTTAGAAGCATACCCGAAAGTTCAAGAACAAAAATGCAAACACACTAAGAAAAGGAGATGGCAGAAAATCATAAAACTCAGAGCTACAGTCAAGAAATTTGAAATGAAGAGAACTATAAAAAAAAAAAACCTCAACAAACCCAAATAGCTAGTTCTTTGAAAATATCAGCAAAAAAGACAAATCTTTCGCCAAAATATCCAAAAGACAGAGAGACAGTATCTATTTTAACAAAATCAAGAAGGAAAAGGTGGGGAAGGGGTATAACAACAGACACTGAGGAAATCCAACAAATCATTAAGTCTTAATTCCAAAGCCTGTACTCTACAAAATTGGAAAGTCTAAGTGAAACAGATGATTTTTTTTTTTTAAAAAAAGATGTCACTTACAAATGTTAAATCAAGGTAAACTATTTAAATAGTCCAATAACTCCTGAGGAAATAGAAAGTCATTAAAAGTCTCCCAGGGCAAGATGACATCAGTGCAGAGTTGTACTAGACTTCAAAAAAGATCTAAAAAACAATATTCCTCAAACTATTTCACAAAATAGAAAAGGAGAAAATGTTATCAAAATCTTTCAATGAGATCACAGTCACCTTGTTATTTAAAACACACACAAACACTCAACAACAAAAGAATTTCAGATCAATTCCTCTTATGAACACTGATGCAAAGGTACTCAATAAAATAGAAGCAGAGTGAATCACATTAATAACATTGCCTATCATGATCAAGTAAGCTTTATCCCAGAGAGGCAGAGATGTTTCAATATATGAAAAATCCATTAATGCAATCTACTTAGTATATAAAGAAATTTAAAGAAAAACATGAATGACCATCTTATTGCATGCTGAAAAAGCTTTTGATAAAATCCAACACCCTTTCATGTTAAAAGTCTTGCATAGAATAGGGATACAAGACAATAAAAACAATATACAGCAAGCCAATAGTCAACATCAAATTAAATGGACAGGAATTTTAACCAGTTCCATTAAAATGAGGGACAAAAAGAGCTGCCCCCTCTCTCAATAACTATACAATATATTTTATGGTCTGGCTACAGCAAAAAGACAGCTAAAGGAGATCAAAGGAATAAAAACTGAGAAAGAAAAAGTGGGGGTATCTCTGTTCTCAAATGATATGATAGTGTATGAATGGCCTCAAATATTCAACCAGAGAACTATAGCTAATAAACACCTTCAGCAAAGTGGCTGGATTCAAGTAAAAAAAAGTCAGTAGCCCACTTTTATACAAATGGTAAACGGTATAAGAAAGACATAAGGGAACTAACACCCTTCCCAATAGCCACAAGATATATAAAATGACTTGGTGTAACTCTAACCACAAGGTGAAAAACCTGTATGACAACAACTTCAATTCTCTGCAAAAGACATTGAGGAAACTATCAGAAGATAGAACCATCTTTTATCATCATGGATCTATATAACTAACATAATAAAAATGGCCATCTTACCAAAAGCAATTTGCGGATTTAATGCAATTCCAAATAAAATCCCAACAGAATTCTTTACAGATATTGAAAGAACAATTCTCAACTTCATGTGCGAAGATAAAAATCTTGGGACAGTGAAAACATTCCTGTATAAACAATGTCTAAAAATATCAACATCCATAATTTTAAGCTGTTCTACAAAGCAATAGCAAAGAAAACCCTGCATGGTATTGGAATAACAATACACAGGTTAATCAAAGAAATTGACTTGAAGACAAGAAATAAACCGACACAACTATAAACACTTGATTTTTGACAAAGAGGGCAAAATCGAACAGTGGAATACAGATAATAAATAAGCTGAGAAAGAAATTAGGGAAACAACCCCCTTCACAATCGCCACAAATAATATAAAATATCTTAGGGTAACTCTATCCAAACAAGTGAAAGATCTGTATGATGACAAGTTTAAAGCCTCTCAAAAAGAAGTTGAAGATCTCAGAAAATGGAGATCAATCTATATATTGATGGCCTACCAAGGGCAATCTACAGACTCAGTGCAATCCCCATCAAAATCCCACCACAATTCTTCAAAGGCATAGAAAGAAAAATTCTCAAATTCATCTAAAAAAAAAAAAGTCAGAATTGTGAAAACAAGTCCTAATAATAAAAGAATGGCTGACCCACAATTGTTTCTGCTTGAAAGAACTGCGTGGATGAAAATGTTGAGGAGCCTGAGGAAAAGGAGGTTCAATGACAGGCCAAAAGGAGAATGCAGCTCAGGAGAGGCCCCAAGACCTGACACCATTACTGAGGCTATGGAGCGCTCACAGAAAGGGACCTATCATGATTGCCCTCCGAAACACCCAACAAGTAACTGTAAGAGTCAGATGCAGATATTTGTACCCAACCAATGGACAGAAACTGCTGACTTGTGGTTGAATTAGGGAAGAGGCAAAGGAAGCTGAAGAGGAAGACAACACAGCAGGAGGACCAGCACTTTCAATTCACTGGGACCCCCAAGATCGCTCAGACACTGAACCATCAACCAATCCGCATACACCAGCTGATATAGGACCCCAACACGTATAGCGGAGGACTACCACATCTGGGTTCAGTCAGAGAAAATGCACCTAACCCTCACTAGACTGGAGGCACCAATGAATTTAGAGGTCTGGTTTGGTGGGTGGATTGGGAATATCTTCGGGGAGACCATGGTTGGAGGGGAGGAGGTATGGGATGTGGAACAGTTGGAGGGTGGACCAGGAGCGGAAAAAAATCTGGGGTATAAAAATAAATAAATAAATAAATAAATAAATAAATAAATAAATATTAAAAAAAATATGTTGAGCTCTCGCCCAAACCTCTCTGATCCTGGCCTATAGTTCCCTGCTCCCAAATCCCGGGGAAGAGAGAGCTGAACACCCAGAAGTGCAGGCAATCTTGAGACTGCAGGACAGGAGAGACTACCACTTTGCTCATCTTTGCCCACATTCCTGGCCCAAGAAGAAACTGCATAGTGCCTCTGGATACACAAATATAGGAGCAGTCAAGTTACAGTCTGGTGGTCCAGACTGCACCCTGATCTGAACTGAACCTGTCAAACACCTTCTTACACCAAACCCCATGGTGTGGGGGGAGCTAGACCATCAGAGGGGTAGACACCGCTGAGATCTCTGCTCACATTCCCGACTTAAGAGGAAAATACTTAGCTCCGTCTGGGCTCCCTGCACACGGGGACCTAGGAGCAGTAGGGGCAGGAGCCTTCTGGTTACTGCCCTCACGGAGAGCTGAAAGCCAGCCTGGAGGAGCAACTAAATACCTGAGACCAGAGGCGACACTAACTTTTCTTCTCTAAGTGACTGCCTGGTGGACTCAGGACACACCAAGGCAGAACTCCTCTGGGATTGGGCACTTCCAGTTTCTAGCTGGCACCCAACCTCTGTGATCCTGGCCCACAGCATCCTGTTCCCAAATCCTGTGGGAGAGAGAGCTGAATATCCAGAAGCGCAGGCAATCCTGAGACTGCAGGACAGGGCAGACTGCCACTTCTGTCCACCTTTTCCCATATCCCTGGCCAAAGAGGAAACTGCATAGTGCCTCTGGGCACAGGAATATAGGAGCAGTCAAGCTGCAGGAGCACCGCGGTCCAGACTGAACCAGGATCTGAACTAAACCAGTCAAAAGGACCCTGCATTCAAATCCCATGTGGAGTTGGGGGAGAGCTAGACCTTCAGAGGGGCAGACACTACAGTGAAACCAAGGGAGACTCCTCTCCGCCCACGTTCCTGTCTCAAGAGGAAAATGCCTTGTGCCATCTGTACCTACTGTGCACAGCAACCTAGGAGAAGTAGAGGCAGGACCCTTCTGGTTCTTGCCCATACAGAGAGCTGAAAGCCAGCCAACAGGACTGACTGCATGCCTGAGAGCAGAACACTCTGTTCCCAAAACTGACTGAAAGAAAACAGGAAAAACAGGTCTACAGCAGTGCGGACACACAAGCATACAGGAGGGTTAAGTCACCATCAGAAACAGCAAGACAAGCAAGCACCAGAGACAACCTGATGGGGAGAGGCAAGCACAGAAACCCAAGCAACAGAAACCAAGACTGCTTGTCATCTTAAGAGCCCAATTCTCCCACCAAAGCAAACACGGAATATCCAAACACACCAGAAAAGTAAGAGCTAGATTTAAAATCACATTTTATCATGATGGTAGAGGACTTTAAGAAGGTCATAAATAACTCCATTAAGGAAATACAGGACAACACAAGTAAACAACTAGAAGATCTTAAAGAGGAAACACAAAAATCCCTTAAAGAACTACTGGAAGAAAACAACAAAACAGGAGAAGGAATTGAACAAAACCATCCAGGAGTTAGAAATGGAAATAGAAACAATAAAGAAAGCACAAAGGGAGACAACCCTGGAGATAGAAAAGCTAGGAAACGTTGGCAGGGAATAGAGAGGCAAAGATTAAAACAGAGACAGAAGGAACACCCATTCAGAGCCTGCCCCACATGTGGCCCATACATATACTGCCACCCAATTAGACAAGATGGATGAAGCAAAGAAGTGCAAGCCAACAGGAGCCGGATGTAGATCTCTCCTGAGAGACACAGCCAGAATACAGCAAATACAGAGGCGAATGCCAGCAGCAACCACTGAACTGAGAATAGGACCCCCGTTGAAGGAATCAGAGAAAGGACTGGAAGAGCTTGAAGGGGCTTGAGACCCCATATGAACAACAATGCCAAGCAACTAGAGCTTCCAGGGACTAAGCCACTACCTAAAGACTATACATGGACTGACCCTGGACTCTGACCTCATAGGTAGCAATGAATATCCTACTAAGATCACCAGTGGAAGGGGAAGCCCTTGGTCCTGCTAAGACTGAACCCCCAGTGAACGTAATTGTTGGGGGGAGGGCGGCAATGGGGGGAGGATGGGGAGGGGAACACCCATAAGGAAGGGGAGGGGGGAGGGGGATGTTTGCCCAGAAACCGGGAAAGGGAATAACACTCAAGTTAATAAAAAAAAAAATGAAAAAAAATCAGTGCAAAAAAAAGAGATGAAAAGATAAATATTTTATTTTGTAATAATATTTACTACAAAATAATAATGAGAGTATAGTAAAATGAGATATTATTTAAAAAAAAAACGCTAGGAAAAAGATCAGGAGTCATAGTTGCGAGCATCACCAACAGAATACAAAAGATAGAAGAATCTCAGGAGCAGAAGATAATGTAAAACAGAAAAAAGCTCCTAGCCCAAAACATACAGGAAAGTCAGGACACAATGAGAAGATCAAACCTAAATATAATAGGTATAGAAGAGAAGGACAACTCCCAACTTAAAGGGCCAGTAAATACCTTCAACAAAATCATAGAAGAAAACTTCCTTAACCTAAAGAAAGAGATGCCCATGAACATACATGAAGCCTACAGAATTCCAAATAGATCGGACCAGAAAAGAAACTCCTCCCATCACATAATAGTCAAAACACAAAATGCACAAAATAAAGAAAGAATATTAAAAGCAATAAGGGAAAAAGGTCAAGTAACATATAAAGGCAGACCTATCAGAATCACACCAGACTTCTCCCCAGAGACTACGAAAGACAGAAGATCCTGGACAGATGTCATACAGACCCTAAGAGAACACAAATGCCATCCCAGGTTACTGTATCCTGCAAAACTCTCAATTAACATAGATGGAGAAACCAAGATATTCCATGATAAAACCAAATTTACACAATATCTTTCTACAAATCCAGCCCTACAAAGGATAATAAAGGGCAAAGCCCAACACAAAGAGGCAAGCTAAACCCTAGAAAAAGCAAGAAACTAATCTTTTTGCAACAAAACCAAAAGAAGGGAACACAAACATAATCTCACCCCCAAATAGAAAATAACAGGAGGCAAGAATTGCTATTCCTTTATATTTCTCAACATCAATGGACTCAATTCCCCAGTAAAACATCACAGGTTAACAGACTGGATACATAATGAGGACCCAGCATTTTTCTGCCTACAGGAAACACACTTCAGAAACAAAGACAGACACTGTCCAATCAAAGAGTCTGACGAAGCAAGCTGGAGTTGACATTTTAATATCCAATAAAATCGACTTTCAACCAAAAGTCATCAAAAAAGATAAAGAAGGACACTTCATATTCACCAAAGCAAAACTCCACCAAAATGAACGCTCAATCCTAAAATATCTATGCTCCAAATACAAGGGCACCTACATATGTGAAAGAAACCTTACTAATACTCAAAGCACACTTTGCAACTCACACAACAGTAGTAGGAAATTTCAACACCCCACTCTCAGTAATGGAAAGATCATGGTAACAGAAATAAACAGAGAAATAGACAGATTAACAGAAGTTATGAACCAAATGAACTTAACAGTTATTTATAGAACAGTCTATACTAAAACAAAAGGATATACATTCTTATCACCACCTCATGGTACTTTCTCCAAATTTGACCATATAATCGGTCAGAAAACAGGCCTCAACAGATATAGAAAGATAGAAATAATCCCATGCATCTTATCAGGCCAAAACAGACTAAGGTTGGTCTTCAATAACAACAATAAGGAAAGAATGCACACATATACATGGAAATTGAACAATGCTCTACTCAATAATAACCTGGTCATGGAAGAAATAAGGATAGAAATTAAAGACTTCCTAGAATTTAATGAAAATGAAGGTATAACATAGCCAAACTTATGGACCACAATGAAAGCTGTGCTAAGAGGAAAACTAATAACGCTGAGTGCCTGCAAAAGAAATAGGAGAGAGTATACATCAGCAGCTTGACAGCACACCTAAAACTCTAGAACAAAAAGAAACATGGAGGAGGAGAGGGCAGGAAATAGTCAAACACAGGGCTGAAATCAACCAAGTAGGAAAAAAAAGGACTATACAAAGAATGAACAGAACCAAAAACTGGTTCTTTGAGAAAATCAACAAGATAGATAAACCCTTAGCCATACTAACCAGAAGACATAGAGAGTGTGTCCAAATTAACAAAATCAGAAATGAAAAGGGAGACATAACAAGAGAATCAGAGGAAATTCAAAATATCATCAGATCCTACTACAAAAGCCTCTATTCAACAAAGATTGAAAATCTGGAGGAAATGGACAATTTTCTAGACAAATACCACAAACCAATGTTAAATCAGGAACAGGTAAACCATTTAAACAAACCCATAACTCCTAAAGAAATAGAAGCAGTCATTAAAATTCTCCCAAATGAAAAAGAGCCCAGGACCAGAGGGATTTAGGGCAGAATTCTATCAGACCTTCATAGAAGACCTTCATTGAGACCTGTGGTTCAAACTATTCCACAAAATTGAAACAGATGAAGGACTACCTAATTCATTTTATGAAGCCACAATTGTTCTTATACCTAAACCACACAACGAACCAACAAAGAAAAACAACTTCAGACCATTTTTCCTTTTGAATATTGACGCAAAATACTCAATAAAATTCTTGCAAACTGAATCTAAGAACACATCAAAATAATAATCCATCATGATCAGGTAGGCTTCATCCCAGGTATGCAGGGATGACAATATATGGAAACCATCAACATAATCCACTATATAAACAAACTGAAAGATTAAAACCCACAAGATTATTTCATTAGATGCTGAGAAAGCATTTGACAAAATTCAACACCCCTTCATGATAAAAGTCCTGGAAAGAACAGGAATTCAAGGCCCATATCTAAACATAGTAAAAGCCATATACAGCAAACCAGTAGCTAACATTAAACTAAATGTAGAGAAACCTGAAGCAACCTCATTAGAATCAGGGACCAGACAAGGCTGCCCACTTTCTCCCTCCTTATTTAGTATAGTTCTCAAAGTCCTAGCTGGAACACCCAGAAAACAAAATGAGGTCAAAGGGGTACAGATCGTAAAGGAAGAAGTCAATATATCACTATTTGCAGAGGATATGACAGAATACTTAAGTGACTCCAAAAGTTCCACCAGAGAACTACTAAGCCTGATAAACAGCTTCAGAAAAGCGACTGGGTATAAAATTAACTCAAACAAATCAGTATCCTTCCTCAACACAAAAGATAAACAGACTGAGAAAGAAATTTAGGGAAAAGACACTCTTCATAATAGTCCCAAATAATATAAAATACCTCAGTGTGACTTTAACCAAGCAAGTGAAAAATCTGTATAATTAGAATTTCACGTCTCTAAAGAAAGCAATTGAAGAAGATCACAGAAGATGGAAAGATCTCCAATGCTCATGGATTGGCATGATTAATATAGTGAAAATGGCTGTTTTACTGAAAGCGGTCTACAGATTCATGTAATCCCTATCAAAATTCCAATGCAATTCTTCGTAGAGTTAGACAGAACAATTTGCAAATTCATCTGGAATAGCAAAAAACACAGGATAGCTAAAACTATACTCAAATAAAACTACTTCCAGAGGAATCACCATCCCTGATAAAAACTGTATGGTATTAGTACAGAGACAGGCAGATAGACCAGTGGAGTAGAATTGAAGACCCAGAAATGAACCCACACACCTATGGTCACTTGATTTTTGACAAAGGAGCTGAAACCATCCAATGGAAATAAGAAAGCATTTTCAGTAAATGGTGCTGGAAATCAACTGCAAATCAGCATATAAAAGAATGCAAATTGATGCATTCTTATCACCCTTTAAAAAGCCTAAGTCCGAGTGGATCAAGGACCTCCACATCAAAACAGATACATTCATACTAATGGAAGAAAAAGTGGGGAAGAATCTCGAACACATTGGCACTGGAGAAAATTTCCTGAACAGAACACCAATGGCTTATGCTCTAAGTTCAAGAATTGACAAATGGGATCTCATAAAACTGCAAAGCTTCTGTAAGGCAAAGGGCACTGTCATTAGGACAAAGTGGCAATCAAAAGGTTGGGGAAAGATCTTTCCCAATCCTGCAAATGATAGAGGGCAAATATCCAAAATATGCACAGAACTCATGAAGTTAGACTTCAGAGAGACAAATAATGCTATTTAAAATGGCATACAGATCTAAACAAAGAATTCACAGCTGAGGAATACTGAATGGCTGAGAAGTACCTAAAGAAGTGTTCAACATCTTTAGTCATCAACGAAATGCAAATTAAAAGTACCCTGTGATTCCACATCACACAGTAAGAATTGCTAAGATAAATAACTTAGGCAACAGCAGATGTGGAGAAAGAGGGACACTCCTCCATTGTTGGTGGGATTCTCAACCCATTTCCTCACATGTTTTAGGTGAATATCACTTGAGGTTAAACTTCAGTAAATTACATCAATTTGTTTCATTTTTGAGTGTCTGTGCATAGATGGGGCTAGATTCACAGTCTTCACACAATGTGGAGTCTATTTTCACCCAGTAGCTCTGCAGAGAAGGCAATGGGCAGGATTCTCTCCATTGGCAAGAAAGCAAGTAGTATTTACGAGCTGGTTTCCTAAAATTAAAACCTTGTATTGAGGGACCACAGAATTGAGTTGTGTTTTTTTAGAGAATTTGTTGATTCAATCATTCAGAATTATGGGCACTAAAATAGTGTGATTGAAGCATCCACTTGATAAATATTTATGAATATTGGTAATTATTAGTAACATAATGACTAAGTACTGAAATAATACTAAATAAATAGTAATTTTTAATAAATTTTGAACAAACATGGAATACACTGTAAAGCTGTGTAAGGTAGTTTGACAAAGGAGATGAAGCAAAAATATTAGCTATTGAGACTAATCAGAACTTGTAAGAGATAAAAAAGATAAGTAACCAACATATCACTTTTGCAGCCAAAATGTTTCAGAATGAGAAAGCAGATCCAGATGTAAGATGTCTTTCACACCCATCATACTGCATGTCAAGGGAGATCATTAAATGATCTGGCTACCATGACTAAAGCTGGACCCCAGACTTCTCACAACAACAGAAAAAACTGAACTACATACTCATAAAAAACTAAACTCTGCTCCACAAAGAGATTACAGACTTCCAAAAATCCAATGAAAAATGAATGCACAATATACCCTAACTTATAGAACACAATGAAAGAGGTATTGTGAAAAAAGGTTATCGTACAAAGTGCCTTCATTGAGAAAGTAGAATGATCTTAAATTAGGACCTGAGATCAGAACTGAGAGCTCTAGAACCAAAAGACACAAACGCACCCAATGGGAGTAAATGGCAGGAAATAACCAAGCTCAAGGTTGAAATCAATTATTAGAAACAATGAGAACAATACAAAGACTCAATGAAACACAGATCAGATTCTTTGATAAAATTAACAAGATAATCATTCTATAAATTAAAAGGCAGAGAGAGGAAAAAATATCCAAATTTATAAATCAGAAACAACAACAGAAACCAAGGAAATCCAAAGAATCATTAAGTCTCACTTCAAAAAACCTTTAATCCACAAAATTATAACATCTAAATGAAATGGGCAATTTTCTCAGTAGATAAACCTCAACAAACTTATATCAAAATCTGATGAATAATTTAAATATGTCTATAATCCCAAAGGAAATAAAAATGATCATTAGATATTTCCCAACCCCCCAAAAAATTCCAGGTGCAGAATTCCACTCATCTTTCTGAAGAGCTAATACCGATAATCCTCAAATTATTCCACAAAATAGAAACATAGGAAACATTGCTAAATTCATTTTATGAGGTCACAGTCACCCTGACATCCAAAACATACAAAGACTCAACCAAGAATTACAGAATATTTTCCTTTATGAACTTTGCTAAACCCAAGAAAACATCGAAAAGATCCCCACTACAATCAAGTAGGCTTCATTCCAGAGATGCAGGAATGGTTCAACATAGAAAAATCTATCAATGTAATCTGCCATACAAACAAACTTTAAAAAAAGAAGTCCACGTGATCATCTTATGAGGTGCTAAAAACAAGCCTTCGCCAAAACTAAGTTTGTTTTTTTGTATCTAATGGAAATAGATGCAGGGACCCAGAGCCAGAGCTGGTGAATTCTGCGAAAGAGGAGGATAAATGATTGGAGAAGGCAAAAGAGTCAAGGAAACCATGAGAAAATTCACAGAATCAACTAAACTGGGCATATAGGGACTCACAGCGTCTGAAGCACCAATCAGAAAGTCTGAATGGGATTGATCTAGGTCTTCTGCATGTATGGTACAGTTTTATGGTTTGGACTTTTTATGAGAATCTTAATAGTGGGAATAAGGGTTGTTTCAGATTCTGTTTCCAGGTTTTGGAACCCATTCCTTCTATTGTATTGCTTAGTCCAGGCTTAAAAAGAGAGGAGGTACCTAGTCGTATTACAACTGTATATGCCATGGCTGGTTGATATCCATGGGAGGCCTGTCCTTTTTTAAAGAGAAAAAGTAAAGTAGTGGATGGGCAAGAGTAGACGTGTGTGGGGGTACTGGGAGCAACAGAAGGAGTGGAAGTTGTGGTCAGTATGTAAAAATGGTCAGTATGAGAGAAAGAGAGAGAAATGATAGATAGATGATAGTAGATAGATAGATAGATAGATAGATAGATAGATAGATAGATAGATAGAGTGACAGACAGACAAATGACAAGTGATCATAATGTCCTCTTGGTGGAATTTTTCTTTGTTGAGTATGCAATTTCGTTACCTCTCTGTTTTGCTTACTTTTGGTTTAACTCTATTTTTCTAGATATTAAAATGACTATACCACTTTTTTCTTTACATTTCTGCTTAGAACACCATTTTACAACTTTTAACCCCGAAGTGAAGTATCTTCTTCAGTTTAAGATATGTTTTGGATTCTGCAGGAAAATGTGCCTTGCCTATTTTAATTAGTCTATTTCTATGTTTTGTTTTGTTTTGTTTTGTTTTTGAGAAATGAACTGAATTGTTTTGAAGGCGGTCGTTTTCAAGATCTGAAGATATTGCCAGTGCCAGAGTCTTAGGATACCTGTTAAGAAAAATTACAGACTACATGTGGAACCAACCTAAGAGGGAGTGTGTTTTCTAATCAACAAGGATGAATGGTATTGGAGATCAAGGATTTGCTGTTTTGGTATACAGAACACCCATTAAGGAATGCTTCAGTTGATGAAAATGTATTGAGAAAAACAATATTGGCTACAAATGACAAAAAGTTTCTGTGCAAGTTCTCTCAATTTATGTTTACAGTACTACAAAGGAGAATGCCATCAGATAGCTATATAGCTTAATATTGAATTGATGCATTTCACACTTACTTTTGCTTTATCTTTTTTTCTATGTTTGCATTCCTCTTTTGTTCTGAATTAAAATGTTCTTTCTCTACCATTTGTGCATCAACTTGATTATTTTGTTTTTTATTTTAAAGAAAAGCAGTAGGCTTAAATGTCATGAAAAACTTTACTTTAATCTTCAATCTGTGCTAGCACCCTTATTAAGACCATGAAAGACATTTGGAGATGAACTTAGGAAAATTTCCCCCTTGAAGCTATACATGGCTTTGGCGGAACTTAGGTGAAACATTATTCTTTAAAGAATGTGATTTTCAGAGGCAGAAGGAACACCCATTCAGAGCCTGCCCCACATGTATATGCCCATACATATACAGCCACCAAACTAGGTAAGATGGATGAAGCAAAGAAGTTCAGGCAGACAGGAACCGGATGTAGATCTCTCCTGAAAGACACAGCCAGAATACAGCAAATACATAGCCGAATTCCATCATTAAACCACTGAACTGAGAATGGGACCCCCGTTGAAGGAATTTTAGAAAGGACTGAAAGAGCTTAAAGGGGCTTGAGACCCCATATGAACAACAATGCCAGCCAACCAGAGTTTCCAGGGACTAAGCCACTACCCAAAGACTATACATGGGCTGACCCTAGACTTCAACTGCATGTGTAGCAATGAATAGCCTAGTGAGAGCACCAGTGGAAGGGGAAGCCCTTGGTCCTGCCAAGACTGAATCCCCAGTGAACGTGATTGTTGGGGGGAGGGTGGTAATGGAGGGAGGATGTGGAGGGGAGCACCCATAGAGAAGGGGAGGGGGAAGGGTTAGGGGGATGTAGGCCCGGAAACTGGGAAGGGTAATAACAATCGAAATGTAAATATGAAATACTCAAGTTAATAAAGATGAAAAAAAAGGTAAAAAAAAGAATGTGTTTTAATAAGAAGTAGAATAATGATGATTAATATTGATTGTCAGCAAGGTTACATTAAGAAGCACCCAGAAGATAAATAAAAGGTGTTTCAAAAAAGAATTAACAAAAGTGATAAAAACTGGATGGTATTGGTACAGAGACAGGAAATCCCAGTTGGGAGGTAGAAAAATACAGTCACAAGGGGAAGGGAAGGAAGTACCTATGTGTGAAAGGGGACAGGGAGGGAAAGAGGGGAAAGTGATTAGTTATTAGGTTGGGGGAAAAGTACTGAAGCACTGAGGGCCTATGCAAGAATAAAGACAGGGCATAGAGTAAGGTATGGTTTTGCCATCCCACAGTCAAAACTGTGACATATAATTGTAAAAACTGCAGGGATGCTCACTGATCCCAGCCCACAGCTCACTGCTCCCAAACACCTTCGGAGAGAGAGCTCACTGCCCGGACAGGTGGGCACTCCTGAGACTGCAGAGCGGGAGAGACCACCAATAATGCTCACCCCTTGTCCCGCGCTACGTCTCGCCAGCAGGAACGACGCGGCACACACAGGATCCTACTGCAGAAAAGCTTTAATGCGTCTTGAGAGGGAGAGCATAAGCTTACAATGCGGAGACGCCGAGTGAGGAATAACCGCCCCTTATATAGGAAACTATCCGCTTAGGACGTGTCACTCTCTGACTGGCCGCTGCCAATTATGCCAGATGACGTACCAAAACGTACGTGTCCCTTTGAGTAGGGAAGTTACCAGGCGCCTGCGTATTGCCCTTTTTACTAGGTGCGTTCTGCCAGATGCCGGTGCCATCTTGTAATGGAGTATGTGAGGACAGCTCCTCACATATGTGAGGACAGCTCCTCAGACAGCTCCTCACATCTGTGAGGACAGCTCCTCGGACAGCTCCTCACAACCCCTGTCCACATCTGTGGCCCAAGAGGAAACTGTATATGGCCTCTGGGAACCGGAAGATAGGGGCACTGGAAAGGCAGGTCCCCCGCAGTCCAGACACTGCCCGGACCTGAAGGGAAACAGTCAACAGTTCTCTGCACCCAAATCCCGTGGAAGGGAAAGCTAAACCTTCAGAGGGGCAGACACGCCTAGAAAGCCAGAAGAGACTGCACTCTGCCCACATTTAGGGCTCCAAAGGAAAACACATAACGACATCTGGGACCCCAGTGCATAGGGGATCAGGGAAAAGGCAGCACAGGCCCTCCTGGTTGCCGCCCTCATGGAGAGCTCAAAAGCAGCCCCGACAAGCAGCTTGAGCCACTGGACTACAGGTAAGACAACCAACTTTTCTGCTCCAAGTGACCTGCCTGGTGGACTCAGGACACAGGGACATAGGAACAGCTGAAGATCAGTAGAGAGGAAAGACTACACGCCCGGAAGCGGAAGACTGTGTTCCCATAACTGGCTGAAAGAAAACAGGAAGACTGGTCTACAGCACTGCTGACACACAGCCCTATAAAACGGTATAGCCACTGTCAGAAATAGCAGAATAAAGTAACACTAGAGAGAACCTGATGGCGAGAGGCAAGTACAGGAACCCAAGCAACAGAAACCAAGACTACATGGAATCATCGGAGCACAATTCTCCCACCAAAGCAAACACTGATTATCCAAACACACCAGAAAAGCAAGATCTAGATTTAAAATCATATTTGATCATGATGATGGAGGACTTCAAGAAAGATATAAAGAACTTCCTTAGAGAAACGGAGGAAAACATAATAAACAAGTAGAAGCCTATACAGAGGAATCACAAAAATCCCTGAAAGAATTCCAGGAAAACACAATCAAACAGTTGAAGGAATTAAAAATGGAAATAAAAGCAATAAAGAAAGAACACAGGGAGACAACCCAGGATATAGAAAACCAAAGGAAGAGACAAGGAGCCGTAGATATAAGCATCACCAACAGAATACAAGAGATACAAGAGAGAATCTCAGGAGCAGAAGATTCCATAGAAATCATCGACACAACTGTCAAAGATAAAGGTAAAATGGAAAAAGCTCCTGGTCCAAAAAATACAGGAAATCCAGGACTCAATGAGAAGATCAAACCTAAGGATAATAAGTATAGAAGAGAGTGAAGACTCCCAGCTCAAAGAATCAGTAAATATCTTCAACAAAATCATAGAAGAAAACTTCCCTAACCTAAAGAAAGAGATGCCCATAAGCATACAAGAAGCCTACAGAATTCCAAATAGATTGGACTACCAGAAAAGAAACTCCTCCCATCATATAATAGTCAAAACACCAAACGCACAAAATAAAGAAAGAATATTAAAAGCAGTAAGGGAAAAAGGTCAAGTAACATATAAAGGCAGACCTATCAGAATCAAACCAGACTTCTCGCCAGAGACTATGACAGATGTCCTACAGACCCTAAGGGAACACAAATGCCATCCCAGGTTACTGTATCCTGCAAAACTCTCAATTAACATAGATGGAGAAACCAAAATATTCCATGACAAAACCAAATTTACACAATATCTTTCTACAAATCCAGCGCTACAAAGGATAATAAATGGTAAAGCCCAACATAAGGAGGCAAGCTACACCCTAGAAAAAGCAAGAAATTAATCGTCTTGGCAACAAAACAAAGAGAAGAAAAGCACACAAACATAATCTCACATCCAAATATGAATATAACAGGAAACAGCAATCACTATTTCTTTTCTTTTTTTTTTTTAGTATTGATCTATTTTTTTTCATTCTTTTTTTTAATTATTATTAACTTGAGTATTTCTTATTTACATTTCAAATGTTATCCCCTTTCCCGGTTTCCGGACCAACATCCACCTAACCCCTCCCTTCCCCATCTCTGTGGGTGTTCCCTCCCCATCCTCCCCCCATTGCCACCCTCCCCCCAACAATCACGTTCACTGGGGGTTCAGTCTTAGCAGGACCAAGGGCTTCCCCTTCCACTGGTGTTCTTACTAGGCCATTCATGAGGTTGGAGCCCAGGGTCAGTCCATGTATAGTCTTTGGGTAGTGGCTTAATCCCTGGAAGTTCTGGTTGGTTGGGATTGTTGTTCATATGGGGTCTCGAGCCCTTCAATTCTTTCTCTGTTTCCTTCAACGGGGGTCCCGTTCTCACTTCAGTGGTTTGCTGCTGGCATTCGCCTATGTATTTGCTGTATTCTGGCTTTGTCTCTCAGGAGAGATCTACATCTGGTTCCTGTCACCCTGCACTACTTTGCTTCATCCATCTTGTCTAATTGGGTGCCTGTATATGCATGGGCCACATGTGGGGCAGGCTCTGAATGGGTGTTCCTTCTGCCTCTGTTTTAATCTTTGCCTCCCTATTCCCTCCCAAGGGTATTCTTGTTCCCCTTTTAAAGATGGAGTGAAGCATTCCAATTTTGATCATCTGTCTTGAGTTTCACGTGTTCTGTGCATATAGGGCAATTCAAGCGTTTGGGCTAATAGCCACTTATCAATGAGTGCATATCATGTGTGTTTTTCTGTGATTGGGTTACCTTACTCAGGATGATATTTTCTAGATCCATCCATTTGCGTATGAATTTCATAAAGTCATTGTTTTTGATAGCTGAGTAGTATTCCATTGTGTAGATGTACCACATTTCTGTATCCATTCCTCTGTTGAAAGGCATCTGGGTTCTTTCCAGCATTTGGCTATTATAGATAAGGCTGCTATGAACATAGTGGAGTATGTGTCTTTGTGATATGTTGGGGCATCTTTTGGGTATATGCCCAAGAGAGGTATAGCTGGGTCCTGAGGTACTGCAATGTCCAATTTTCTGAGGAACCTCCAGACTGATTTCCAGAATGGTTGTACCAGTCTGCAATCCCACCAACAGTGGAGGAGTATTCCTCTTTCTCCACATCCTTGCCAGGAATTGCTCTTACCTGAGTTTTGATCTTAGCCATTCTGACTGGTGTGAGGTGGAATCTCAGGATTGTTTTGATTTTCATTTCCCTTATGACTAAAGATGTTGAACGTGTCTTTAGGTGCATTTCAGCCATTTGACATTCCTCAGCTGTGAATTCTTCTTCTGGCTCTGAACCCTATTTTTTAATATGGTTGTCTCCCTGCAGTTTAACTTCAGGAGTTTTTTGTATATTTTGGATATAAGCCCTCTATCTGTTTTTAGGATTGGTAAAGACCTTTTCCCAATCTGTTGGTTTCCATTTTGTCCTAACAACAGTGTTCTTTGCCTTACAGAAACTTTGCACTTTTATGAGATCCAATTTGTTGATTCATGATCTTAGAGCGTAAGCCATTGGTGCTTTATTCAGGAAATTTTCTCCAGTGTCCATGTATTTGAGATGCTTCCCCACTATTTTTTTCTATTAGTTTGAGTGTATCTGGTTTGATGTGGAGGTCATTGATCCACTTGGACTTAAGCTTTGTACAGGGTGATAAGAATGAATCAATCTGCATTCTTCTACATGCTGCCTCCAGTTGAACCAGCACCATTTGCTGGAAATACTATCTTTTTTCCATTGGATGGTTTTGGCTCCTTTGTCAAAAATCAAGTGACCATAGTTGTGTGGGTTCATTTCTGGGTCTTCAATTCTATTCCACTGGTCTATCTGCCTGCCTCTGTACTAATACCATTCAGTTTTTATGACTATTGCTCTGTAATATGCTTTGAGATCAGGAATGGTGATTCCCCCGGAATTCCTTTTATTGTTGAGGATAGTTTTAACTATTCTGGGTTTTTTGTTATTCCAGATGAATTTGGAAATTGTTCTGTCTACTTCTCTGAAGAATTGGATTGGTATTTTGATGGGGATTGCATTGAATCTGTAGATCGCTTTTGGTGAAATGGCCATTTTCACTATATTAATCCTGCCAATCCATGAACATGGGAGTTCTTTCCATCTTCTGAGATCTTCTTCAATTTCTTTCTTCAGTGTCTTGAAGTTCTTATTGTAGAGATCTTTTACTTGCTTGGTTAAAGTCATACCGAGGTATTTTATATTATTTGGGACTATTATGAAGGGTGTCATTTCCCTAATTTCTTTCTCGGTTTGTTTCTCTTTTGTGTAGAGGAAGGCTACTGATTTATTTGAGTTAATTTTATACTCAGCCACTTTGCTGACATTGTTTATCAGCTTTAGTAGTTCTCTGGTGGAACTTTTGGGATCACTTAAATCATATCATGGGCAAATAGTGATATTTTGACTTCTTGTTTTCCAATCTGTATCCCCTTGATCTCCTTTTGTTGTATGATTTCTCTGGCTAGAACTTCAAGAACTATATTGAATAAGTAGGGAGATAGTGGGCAGCCTTGTCTAGTCCCTGATTTTAGTGGGATTGCTTCAAGTTTTTCTCTATTTAGTTTAATGTTAGCAACTGGTTTGCTGTATATGGCTTTTACTATGTTCAGATATGGGCCTTGAACTCCTGTTCTTTCCAGGACTTTCATTATGAATGGGTATTGAATTTTGTCAAATGCTTTCTCAGCAACTAATGAAATGATCATGTGGTTGTTCTCTTTTAGTTTGTTCATATAATGGGTTACATTGATGGTTCTCCATATATTAAACCATCCCTGCATACCTGGGATGAAGTCTACTTGAACATGATGGATAGTTGTTTTGATGTGCTCTTGGATTCAGTTTGCCAGAATTTTATTGAGTACTTTTGCGTCGATATTCATAAGGGAAATTGGTCTGAAGTTATTTTTCTTTGTTTGATCTTTGGTTTAGGTATAAAAATAATTGTGGCCTGCATAATGAAATCATCCCACATTTCACCCCTTTTGTCTAATTAAAAAATAACTTTTCTCTCAGTTATAACCTCAGTACATATATCTAACACCCAGTCCAACACTTTATCAGTTGAACAGAATATTTAGTTTTCTATTCCATCTTAAGTAAGACTTAACAGTCTATGTTATATTTTGGTTAGCTTATATAGTATCTAATAACTACCTAATAAAACAAGCATTTTTAGAGTTAAACAGCCTAATAAGCTATGAGATTATAATCAGTCTTCAACCCAGTCAGAAATCTGAGATAGACCAATTATTTATACATATAGGAAGCCTAACATGGCTTTGAGAACTGAGAGGTTGTAGAAACAAATCTCTACTAGCACAGTCCTCTTTTAGAAAAATGTGAGCACAAGTCTTCAGTCTTTTGGCCCCAAATCAACTGACAGACTCTTGAAACACAGAAATCTTGAAGGGCTGATAATTCTGGCTTGGCAAAATTATCAGTCAACTATTCTGCATAAGATGTCCCTTTTGGATGGTATTAATCTCAGATGAAACAGGCAGTTTCTGCCGAGTGGTTGCCTAGCCACAAACTATTGCCTCACCTGGAGGTAGAGATACTTAATTTGTTCATTAAATCCACCAAAGGGGAACTGTTAGAAGAAGATATGTCTCAACCAAAGATAAATAACTTTACATCTCATATTTTGTGGACTTCTGATTTTTTTGAAAACCATCTATCTATATAAGGTAATCTGGATTATTGTCCATTAACCATCTTATTATCTTGAATGTATTCTAACAAACTTAGAGCCATGAATTTGCTCTTTGGCCCTTAACTCACATATGTGATCAACTTGAAAGTTTGTAAAAGAACTGGATCTAGCCTTGTACTTTTAAACGTTTTTAACAAATAAATTCAATACTAAAGCAAAGATATGATTTTAGCTTATTTACCAAATGAGATTATGACTGTACAATTCAATCTAGCTAATTCCTCCCTGCTAAATTACAACCATTTCTAGATTTCTCATAAAACAACCTTAGAATAACCACTTTCAGCCCCACAAAGTCCAGGGAATTGGGGAAATGCCTCTTCTATAATGTCTTCAAACTGTACATGTGCATTGAGATATCCTTGGGGGTAGGGAATAAGAAGAATGAAGCAAATGCTATAGCTAGATGTGTCCTGACTGGACACAGCTGAAAGTCCTTGAGACCAGGAATCCAAGAAGGCACACTCTGCAAAATACAATTCTCAAGACAAAAGTTTAGAATTGAGATATCTTTATTTTTGATTCTCTTGAATCTAGTTTTTCAAGCGATCTCCTTCTCTCAAATCTGATCATTATGACTCTGTGAGGTTTCTGGAGCCTAATCACATTTTTTAAAAACACAAAAACAAAAAACATTTCCCCAGAATACTGTGTTCCTTAGTCTGTAATGGGAAAAGCTTGTACCGAGATCTGGACTTAGGCCTGTGAGGTTTAAGAAGAAGAACACAGACTTGTGAGGTTTAAGAAAAAGCACACAGACTGGCGTCATTCATGTTAAGAAAAGAGAATGCCAAATCTTTTACTTGATTCACTGAATACATATTCCAAGTTCACCAGGTGGAAAATTCTAGAAAGCACAGTGGGAAAACCAGCTTATGCCCTCAGGAACAAAGAAAGAAGAAAAAATACAAGAACTGATTATCACCCAGGTATATGACCCAGGTGTGTTGATTCAGGGCCAGGACATTCTTTTGTTAGGATCAAAAGGCTTCTACATTCATTAGCAAGACTTCACCAGGGGTCAACGCTGATGGGGACCCAGGAGGTCCCCTTTTTATTCTTTTATTTAGCAGCGCCTGTCTTAGAACACTTTTGGGTGTCAATATCTTGCCCGTCTCTGGGAAACTCTGCCAGTCTCAGAGCCGCTTTCTTAGGTAAGGATTGGTCCCAACGAGTTGCCAGTCTTTGGCTAATTGCTTCTTGTAAAGGCTGAGCCAGAATTGGGCAGAGGGATTGTCTCCTGCCAAGACATCTGCTTAGTCACTGCCTGGGACTGGGAATTCTGTTTGAGCATGTGATAAAATGCTCAAGCCAAACCACTGCAGTGCCCAAGGGTCATACCATTGAGGGCCATACCACCGAGGACTGTTGTCAAGCTGTTCCTGTAAGAGCACTGACTGTTAACTTAAATTTAGAATTCCCAATTGTCAGCAACTTCTCCTGAAAGTTTAACTACTGTGCTTGTCTTAACAACAGATTGGGGGAGGGCAATCTCAGACATTGCAGCCACAGTGGCTGCAGCAGCAATGGCTGCTCCAATAGCAGCGAAGATTCCAAAGTCTCTCTCATGACAGTTCAGGATCAGCTTGTGTTCTCTCCTGAATGACCAACAGGCAATGAAACCATGCCTGAGATCTGCATAACCAGGGCAGAGTTCCCTGGTCCTCAGAATCCTCAAGAAGATGGCATTCCTGTGAAGAATCCCCACCATTAGCACCATTTGGATAACACCAAGACCATTAATCCATTGTTGCAAAGGTATAAATTTTCTTGAATACTCAAAACATTAACATTAACGTTTTTGCTAAATGAATAACAAAAGTAACTTTCTTGGGTCAAAGCAATAGTGTTATTAATTAAATAACTATACCACTATATCAGCAATAATCAAACTCACTATCCTATTGCTTTTGTTTAAAGCCTGACTCACTTCTTCCAATATCTGTAAGCATTTTAGAATATCAAGGTCCTATAATACTCACAAGTAATAAAACAAAAGGTGGTATATTCCAGATTTCAATATAGTAACACAATTAGAAAGTGTACAATCAATATAACTGGCATTAAATATTGTAGAAGAACCAAAAGTAATTTTGACATGACCAATAAATAAAAATTAGGAGTTTTAACCCATGTACTAACATTTGTTCAAAATCTAAATCCTCTATCAATTTTTCCATTGCAAATGTAACTTCATATAAGACAATTTTGAACATTTAATTGTCTCTGAAAATGTCCAGAACCAATCTTCCAAATGAAAACAGTTATTTTCAATATTGAGTTGACCAATCTATGATTGAGTCATCATAAGTTTTCACATTAAAGGAAAGAGAAGAGTCATAACTTCTCTTTGATTTTCTGAAGGCAATTTCTCTGTCACACAAGGTCTAAAACTTTGAAGCAAGGCAGCTTGTTCAATCTGGGATATAGACAAGTAAATATGGGTCAGGAACATATGTCCAAAACAGCTTTCCAGTCACCATTGTCAGGGCACTCAGAAAGCTCACAGGCCAACATTATTCTTTGTCCCAGCATCAGCATGTCTCACCCGCCACTCTGGCAGCTAGTACATTCCTGCAGCATCCTGTAGAAAAAACACAAACATGCCCTCTTCCCCATATAAAATACCTGAACAGGATCATGGTATAAGTCAGTAAGTGGATCCTTCTATTTCACCTAGGCATAAGTATGCCTAGTTTTAGGGTGCCATAAACACTCAGAGAGTTCCTTGGCATCTAAATTTTAAAATTAAAAATAAAAAGAGCATTATTTGAATAATTATATGACATACAGGGATATAACTCCTCCTTTTTATTTATTAAGATATTGTTTTAAAGTTTTATAACACCTGTTTTATAATGTCTAGTCCTTGAGAATTATAAGGAATCTCAATAATATGGGTAACATCTATTTGTCAAATATCATTAGGCTGTAACCCTCTTTGGTTAACTCCCAAATTGGGAGAGGAAATAAATGAGGTACACTGGGGACATTTACTGATTATTTGGGCTGCTTGTTCTTTAGTTATTCTATTGTGAAATAATTTAATTTTCCCAAACAAGAAATGAATAACATCTATTTGCCATAACTTATAAGCTATGTCCTCGAGGACTACCACCATTATGTGATGCAGGAAGAAATTGAGGACACTGAGGACTTGTATTTACAGTTTGACTTGTATACCAAATTATTGTCTCCAGCTATTACGGTTTTGATGATATAAAGAATGAGATTGTTTGTTCCTATGTAAGGCCTATAATTTGCCTGATAAATCTGTTGTGGCATTCTCTTCCTCAATAAGGGATCCAGGCAATCTAGTTTGAGTTCTTAAATGGCCTATAAAGAAACAGTACATTCTCTTAAATCAGTTGTATAGCATAAGTAATTGTAAAATTTGAGGGTTATCAGCATCTATAAAAGGAAAAAATTTGATCATTACAAAAATTGTAAACCATAAGCTATACATTGGCTATCAGTATACAAATTGAAAGCTTGATTTTAACATTTTATAAACACTCATACAGCACGTAATTCAATTATCTGTGCTGAAGCAGAGGGAAACTCAAAAGAATAAACATGCGATCCAATTATATATGTTGCCTTCTCATTAGATAAACCATCTATAAATACAGTAAGCTTATTTTCTATGGGCTGCATGCACAAATTTACAGGAAAGACAAAAGCATTTATAGAGGAAAACTATCAATTTTGCCTGAAAAGTTTGTATATGTAATAGGCCAAATATCAATATTCTGTAATAACCAATTTAATTTTTATCTGGAATAAGGTATGTTTCATCAGGTTCTTTTTTCAAAATACTTCCATGACTCTATCTTACAAATTTGTATTAACACAATAACAGTTTTATTATAGGGCATTAAAACTTTTTCTTCGGAGAGGAAAAATGAGTCCATGTGAAAGGTTCCTTTTGGGTACTACTGTGGATACAAACAACCAACAATTGATCATAATCTATATAATTAATATATCTGTTGTTGACACATGGCTTTCTCTGTTTTCTGCAAAGCTATTCCTCCCTCATTAGTTAATTTTCTAGCGGAATTAAGATTTTCATCCACCTCGAGGATATCAAAGACTTAAGTCCCCCTTTGATAAGCTTAAAGTGAGATCTTAGCCAATTAACATATCTTTTGAAGCTTAAAATTAATTTAAAATAAACTATCTTGAATTTTCTGTGTCACAATTTGTTTCCGTTATAAATGATGTCTCAAATATTATAAAGGATATTGCCTTTGAATCTTTTTTGGAGCAGCAACTACTCCTCAAATTTTAAAAGCTTGTTGTATAAGAGCAACTGCTTCTAGTAAAACCCCTTTGGAGGGATCAGTTAATAAAATATGCATATAATGATTAGTATACACTGAAACATTCAAAATCCTAACTTCTTACATTGAACCAGTGACAAAATTACATAATGTAGGGCTATTAGACATTCCTTTGTAAACCTTTTCAATGATATCACTTCATGGGCTTTCTAAAATTATAAGCAAGCCACTAAATGAAAACCTTTCACAATCACCAGGATGTAAAGGATCAGCATAAAAACAATTCTCTAGGGGTTGTGGATTTAGCTCAGCGGTAGAGGCTTGCCTAGCGGCGCAAAGGCCCTGGTTCGGGTCCCCAGCTCGAAAAAAAAAAAAAAAAAAAAAAAAACAATTCTCTAAATCTATAACAATTCTATACCTATTTCTTGAAATGGCAGTTGGAGTAAACAAACAGGGTGTAATGCTCTCACAAGTTCCATAGCCTCATCAATCCTTCACAAATCCTGTAACAATCTCTACCTGTTTGATTTTTTTCTTAATTACAAATATTTTTGAGTTAGAATCCTGAGCCTGTCTGTGACTGAACTGCAAACAGTAGCCCATGTAACACTGGTGATTTTTAAGTTTTCCTTATAACACCAGAACATAACCACAACTTTGGAAAGTAAAACTCAACCTACAACAAATAATCTAGTCTCCAAAATCCAGTCTCTCCACAACACCAAGTTCATCTCTCATGCTATAAACTTTGACTGCCAATTTCTGCATATGAATGCACAATGGTACAGGCTCTAATACCTGAACAGTGAGACATTGCCCTAAAATATTGTATTAGCCTGGCTTTTAGGATAAGAATTATATAAAATTATTCCAATTTAGACCGTATTTGGCTAATGTTTCCCTGAGTTGGCTAATGCCACATGTTGTCTAGAATGACTCCATCCGAATTATCAGTTTTAAGCCAACTTTCTCTTACCAATGTTACAAATTTTTAACCATACCCAATAAGTTAAAAGTCGATGATCTGTAACCAAGACACATAGAGAATATTTATATGTTTAAAACCAATCAGGAACAAAAAATGAAGTGGCTACACATATCTTTAATATTTAAAACACCATTTTTACCTTTTCTAGCTGTAATTTTAAGAGAAGCACCTTGTCACCTATGTCCAATAATCATAGTCAGGGATTTTTCTAGGAGAAATAGACAGCTGACCTAGGCTCCTAGCTACAGGTGCAGAGTTCCAAAGGCCAATTGAAACTGCCTTTGATTTATTTGTTGCTTTTTTTAAAATGAGTTAAAACCAAATCAAGAGGTTAAGGACTGGCAGATAAAGTTTTAACCAGGTTTCTTTTTTAAACATGAAACACAGAACAACATTCAAGCGATGAAACAAAAAACATACATGGACAACTTGATGCACCAAGGACAGACAATAGACATAGAGGGAAAGAACTAGATGATGTCCTACCAAAGGGACCCAGTTATCCTACCTAAGGAACCCAGAACCAGAAATAAGCATTTCTACAATAGAAGCCAGCAAGGAGGCAGGACATCTCCTGCCTTCCTTCTGTCCCTAGGAGAACTCCGAAAAAGCTTAAGCTCATTGTCCTTATCTGCTAAAGCATCTCCAGAGAGTCTCGGAGTACTGATTTTTTCAGACCCATTGTCTCTCATGTCTAGGTTATAAACTGTCTCTAGTCAGGGTCCAAAGACTAAAAGCATCTGCGAAAAATGACTTTGCTTCTCTAGATTTTAACATAACTCTAAAAGAACACATACACAAAAACTTGTTACCATTATCTTGTCCTTTTCCACAAGTTTTACTCACTGCTAGCCCAAATAAAAGGCACCAATAAAAGGACTGGATCTAAGCCTTGTACTTTTAAACATTTTTAACAAATAAATTCAATACTAAAGCAAAGATATGATTTTAGCTTAGTTACCAAATGAGATTATGACTGTACAACTCAGTCTAGCTAATTCCTCCCTGTTAAATTACAACCATTTCTAGATTTCTCATAAAATAACCTTAGAATAACCACTTTCAGCCCCCAAAAGTCCAAGGAATTGGGGCGATGACTCTTCTATAACTTCTTCAAACTGAACATGTGCATTGAGATATCCTTGGGGGTAGGGGGTAAAAGAATGAAGCAAATGCTGTAGCTGGATATGTCCTGACTGGACCCAGCTGAAAGTCCTTGAGACCAGGAATCCAAGAAGGCACACTCTGCAAAATACAATTCTCAAGACAAAAGTTTAGAATTGAGATATCTTTATGTTTGATTCTCTTGAATCTAGTTTTTCAGGTGGTCTCCCTCTCTCAGATCTGATCATTATGACTCTGTGAGGTTTCCAGAGCCTAATCACACTTTCAAAAAACACACAAACAAATTCTTTTCCCAAGAATACTGTGCTCCTTAGTCTGTAATGAGAAAAACTTGTGTCTTGCACTCTTTCCCAGATTAATAACATAACCATAATAAGACTCAAAGTCATGCCCATTATGAAAATTAAACAATTTTAAAAAAGGAAGGAAGCTAAACAATAGTGTTTGAGTCTGAGGCTTTTGTACTCTGTCATATCAGTAAATTAATCCCAAATTACCATTGAACCCACGTTAAGAGAATCTGAACTTCCTATTGTGGTAAAAATCCAAAATAACCACAAAGCCTTCCTCGCTGGCATCAGTGAGCCATATGGCCTGTAGCAGGGTAATTCATAAAACAAACTATACACCTTCTATCAATGTCAATATCAATAAGCAACTTATCAAACCAGGACTTTAGCCCCAAATATATCAATCTGTTAAGCTCTCTTCCTGGAGCCACAGATTTTCATTTAACCTTAATAACTTGTAAATATCACAAATCTCTACTTGGAGTCAGTGACTAATTCTCTCTGTCTAAGTTCTGAAGCATGGGTGAAAATTCCCACATGATTTGGATAATCTCTGTACTTTCTTCTTAAAAACAAACTTAAATCACCTTTCAATAATACTTGTCATTAAGAAGTAGGATGTCTAACTAGTATTTCAAGCTAAAATTCCCATGGAGCCCATGTTAGAAAGAATATGAGTATCCTGAAGCACTTTCTTTAAAGCAGCACATCTCGAACTCTCTCTGAGCTGTAACTACTTTTTTT
>NC_046156.1:156602573-156631937 GCF_011064425.1 Rattus rattus | reverse complement strand
TTAGTGGAAAAGGACCAGCCAATATGCATTTTAAACTGCTCATGTCCATAGAGCTACTTATCAGGAGATAGGGCTCCTAACTGCAGAAGGGAAAACCATGAAAAATAAAGATGAAATCATACAGTTTCTTAAAGAGATTGGAAATCACATTGTCCAGGCCATCGAAAAGGAGCAGCAGTGGCTAAAGGTAACAACCTAGCTGACAAACTGCTGAGAAAGTAGCCCTGGAAGAAATGTCTGCCTCTGTATTGGCTATGGTCCTGCCAAAGCCACCCAATCCCAACTTACCAGAATGTCCAACCTATACAAAGAAAGAGATCAAATAGGCTAAGAATCAGCCTATGAGTCAATGTTTGGAAGGCTGGTGGCAATCCGCTGAAGGTAAGCTAATAATACCCATGTCCTTGGCAAAAATCATCATCAGGAAAATCCACAGAGTCACTCACATGGGAGTGAGATGGATGGCTGACACAGTGAGACAATCTAAGGTGACATTCAAGGATATGCACAGTACTATTGAGGATATAGTGTTAAGCTGCAGAGCTCACTAGCTAACCAGCACCCATAATACTCCCAGACATCTAGGCCCTCGACTATGAGGTAAGAGACCAGGGGCCTACTGCAAAGTTGATTTTACAGAAATCAAACCAGGGAAGTACAGTTACGAGTACTTGCTGGTGTTTGTGGATACCTTCCCCAAAAGGACAGAAGCATTCACAATGATAGCTGAGTCTGCAAATGTAGAGGCTAATAAGTTGCTGGAAAATTACCCAGTTATGGAATCCCTCATATGATAGGGTCAGACAATGGACCAGCATTCGTGTCCAAGGTAAGTCAGGATGTAGCAAGATTTATTGGGGCAGATTGGAAATTACCAACGTTCAGGACAGGTAAAGATGAACAGAAGATCGAAAGAGACCTTAATTAAATAGAACATGGAGACTGGCAGAGACTGGGTGATGCTCCTTCTCTTTGCCCTATATTAGATGAGGAATTCTCCTTATCAGATAAGATTAACCACTTTTGAGATTATGTAGAGTGTCCCTGCCCCCATTGTGCCCAACTTGAATTTGGCAACTGTTGCAGAATTGGAAGATGATGAATTAATAACTAGAGTCAGAGTAACCCTGTGGGCTCATAAGTATGTTTTGCCTAAACTATGTACCCTCTATGAAGCAGGCCTGATTCCAGAACTGCGTAAGTTTCAACCAGGAGACTAGGTCTACATGAAGAGATTTCTCCCAGACATGCTGGAGCAGAAGTGGAAAGAACCTTTAATCGTCCTTTTTACCACAATGACTACCATTAAAGAGGATTTGATCACCACCTGGGTGCACTGCATCCACACCAGACCAGCTGATCCACTTTCCCCTGAGGAAGATTGCCAGATTCCAGCATCAGCCGGAATGGAAAGTTCAGAAGGGCACCAATCCTCTCAAGTTAAAATTAACTTGGTCTTGTGATGCCTGCACCTGCACTGCCACATTACCAAGAACCAGGCATAGGCCTGCCAGGTTTAAGAGAAAACACATATTCAGGTCATACTTGTTATTGAGAATGCCAAAGCTTCTACTGAGGATCACAGAATATATACCCCAAGCCCACAAAACAGAAGCACAATGGAGAAACAAGCTTACATTCTCAGCAGGAAAACAGAAACAAAAACCCAGAGCTGACATCAAAAGATGTTAGTGCCCAGGTATTACCCCCATGGCCAAATAGAAAAGCCAGGATGTTCCTTCAAAAGAACAAAGGCTTTCATGTGCATCAGTCCAGGAGGGTCCAACAGTCTTGAACCTACTATTTTTGTCAATTGGATGTATGCAGCCCCTAACTCACATCAGCCTTTTGACTTAATCTGGGTGATTGAAAATCCTGAGACTGACTATCATGCCCAACTAGCCTGTGCCAAGGGGCCACTTGGTATATCCTGGTTTCCAGATTTGACTTTTTATTTATTCTGGCTAGCTGATAACTCATGGCCTGACATTCAACCAACTTTATGCGAATCATATCCCAAATGTATATGGGAGACTTTTTAACATATGTCCAGCGGGGAAAACTGCCACATGTGGGGATCCTAAACAGTTCTACTGTACTGCTTGTGGATGTGAAACATCACGGGAACAGGGAGTGGAAGGTGTCAAAGACAGACCTTATCAAGGTTGCCCTGCAGGGAGACAACTTCAAATACTCAGGATCACTTGCAAAGCAAAGCAAGCTATAGGATGGGAAGCCGAGAAATCATGGAACCTTCAGCTTCCCATTACTGCAGGTAGCAAACCTGGATTGCCTTTTACAATCATACTCTTGATAAAGCCAATTGTGAACCCACTTCTAGCAATTGTAGGCCCAAATCAGGTTTTGACAAACCCTAAACCTATATGACCACCGTCCTCCAGACTAGCAACTACCTTATTCCCAGTCACCTAATTGCAGGGGCCCAGAAGTTTTCCTGAAGCATTCAGGATCAGTGAATCTCCTCTGGTCAATGATGTTAAAGACCTTTCAAATTCTGAATGTCTCCAAGCCAGAACTTACCAATTCTTATTGATTATGTTATAATGCTAGACACCCCCTCCCCTGCCAACCTTTTATGAAGGCATTGGGATAGCTGGATATAATGTATCTGGAAAGGAGACTGCATATAAATGGACACAGGAAGGTCTAGCTTAAACCCTGCAGACCATATCAGGGCAAGGTATCTGTCTGGTGAAAGTCCTCCTGTCACACCAACACCTCTGCAATCAGACCATCCCCACAGTTCATTCCAAAAAGATTATTCCCCAGAACAAGCATGGTGGGTTTGTTCAACGGTACTAACACCTTTCATACACAGAGAAGCTCTTAATTCCTCTATGACAAAAGGGTTCTTTATTTTAGTTCAGTTAGTGCCCTGTATAACCTATTATTCAGAAAAGACAGTGCTGAGAACTTTGGTAGGGCATGTTGAAGGCAACGTGAGGCAGAATATGGAATCCATTTCTTTAATCCTAGGGGCAGGACTAGCTGGATAGCTGCATTAACATTGCAGGAGAAGAATTACAATACCTTAAAAGTAGACATAGATGAAGATATCCAATGGCAAGATAAGTCCATTTCACATTTGTAGTTTAACGTAGACTTGAACTGAGGCAGTGCTGCAAAATACGAAAGGATTAGGCTTAGTGTTTCTACAACAAGGAGGGTTATGTGCCGCTTTGTATGAGGAGTGTTGTTTCTTTCTTTTTTTCCTTTATTGGATCTTTTCTTTGTTTACATTTCAAATGTTTTCCCCTTTTCTGAAATCCCTAGCCCATTCCCCCATTCCGCTGCTTCTATGAGTTTGATCCCCCACCTCCTCACTCCCTCCAGCCTCCCCGCCCTGACACTCCCCTATACCAGGGATCCAGCCTTTACAGGCCCAAGGGCTTCTCTTCCCATGATGCCCAACAAGGCCATCCTCTGCTACATATAAGGCTGGAGCTTTGGGTCCCTCCATCTGTACTCTTGGGTTGGTGGTTTAGACCCTTGGAGCTCTGGGGAGGTCTCGTTGGTTGATATTGTTGCTCTTCCTATGGGTTTTGCAAATCCCTTCAGCTAATTTAGTCCTTTCTCTAACTCCTCTATTGGTGACCCCATTCTTAGTCCAATGGTTGGTTGCCAACATCTGCCTCTGTATCTGTCAGGCTCTAGCAGTGTCTTTTGGTGGTGCATTCCAGTAGGATTTGCTGAAGGAGGAGTGTTGTTTCTATGTGAATCATTCTGGAATTATTAGGGAGTCATTAGCTAAAGTTATGGAAAGAATAGATAGACACTAGAGGGAATGAGAACATTCTAAAAGATGGTACCATTCACTGTTTGATTCCTACCCCTGGTTAACAACTCTCATTTCCACTCTTAGGGGACCTTTAGTTATTCTTGTAATCCTTCTCACTTTTAGACCATGAATTATCAATAAGTTTTTAAAATATATTAAACAGATACTGGGAACTATTCAGTTGATGGTAATTGTAAGGCTTGAAGTGAGTCTTATCTACTGGGAGACACCCCCCCACACACACACCTCCTGAAGTGAGACACAAGAACTGAGTTGGATGCAAACACAAGAGATTTATTTTTCTAGCATGTCGGGGTCAACTCTCAATCAGGCCAAGTCAAAAAGTTGGTACTTGGCCTGCCTAGTTTTGACCTGAGGCAGTGGGTGTAAGGCTAGCAAAAGCCCCTAGAGTCCTTCAGTAATGAGGTCACAGTATCAACAAATTAGCAGACAATCTAGATCTTAAAGAGGACAAGATTGGACTCTAAAGCTACTGGAGGAAGGGGGGATTAAAAATACAAGAGGCAGCCAGCACTCTCTTCAGCATAAGCCCAGCACCAAGTTTAACAGCAGTATTCCTCTTGTTTCCACCTCTCCAGACCTGACACAGTCAGCACTCCCTCTGGCTCAGCTGTCTGCTCTCCTTGGAGAAAGCAGAAAAATCAATGTCCTTGAAATGATAAAAAAAAAAAACCCCACCCTTAAGCTATGGGAAATAGACATCCAAGCAGTCAAAAAGAGACATAACAGCAGTGTCCAGCTTGTAGCAACAGGAAAGAATGAACTGTTCACTGATAACAGGATGAGTTATTCCTTCTCAAGTCAAAAAGATGTAGGGTCCCTCCTTGCTATCTTCTAGTTCTCCCAAATTTTCATGATTTTCCTCTAATTCTAAGCCTCCCATCAGGTACTCTAGTGGATTCAAGAATTCAGTCAGTGTGACCCTACTTGGCACATGAATTAGTAGATATGATTATCTCATCAGATAGCAAGCTCAAAGTGAGGAAACACACAAGCCACTGTCAAGGATAGCCTAGTTGCAGAGTCTTGCATGGCCTGGGTAGGGACAGAAAGACTTGGATAGTTCTTGCTTCCAAGACAGGGCCAGCAGGCATGGGCTCTATGAATGATGATGGCTGCTGTGGTCATAAGGCTTGTTTGTATAATAATGTATGTGTTTTATGTTCCTCTTTCAAAGAATGTCCTCTGTGTTAACATTAATGAATTAATGGAATTAAGGAATTAAGGAATTAAGGATGTGGTAAAATGGTAAATACTGGGACATTGAGGGCAGCCCTTAATGTTGTGGAAAAGTACTCTAAAAACATGGATTTGAAAATATATAACTTCTAAAAAATATAAGGCTACAATATAAATTTATAAGGGACTTCTGAAATCTAAAGGATTTCAGCTACACTATGAGCCAATTTGTCAGAAAGATACTAATGAAGGAGATAGAGATTTAGGGAGTGGTTATCACAGGTGACCTCATGCAGATAAGTTTTTGTTGTTGTTGTTGTTGTTTATCCTTAGAAAGACAGATTTCTGAGTTCCACAAGCAAGGTTAGGCTCAGGTGTAATAGAAATGGTAATTTCAGGACTCGGTCCTACCCAGCAAGTTTAGCATATGAGCTAAACAGAGACAGTCAAATCTCTGAATACTGTAGCAATGTTCAAAGGAAATGTGTGCTTGCTGTCTCCTAAGAATTATGGAAGTTGGGGCCACAGGATGCTGTTTTATAGGATAATCAAAAACAAACCTTGAGAAAATGCTTGGATGGATATATAAAATAAAGGACTGGACTTATGAAAGCTATCTACAGCAGAACATAGGCCACAAGCTTTGACCCAGAATTTGACCTGGAGTTGTTTATTTCACCACTCTCAGACACCTCTTAGGTCAGAACCCCTTTCCAAGCTGAGGCCAGCAATGATGGCATGCCCAGGATTAGGACAGCCCTGATGAGAGCAGCAGTTGTTGGACTTGTCAGTGTACATCATCTCAGAAGACAGCAATATGTGCATATAAATACTATTTCAAGATGATATGCTATTAATGTATTTCCATACATGTTTCCATTTCTATTTTATCCATAGATAGATACATAGAGATAGATATGATATAGATATACACACATAAATGTATAATTTATTTTTGTAGAACATGGCCATATTAAATTTCCTTGAAGTACAAGTACTTTTTAGACAATGTTTAAAGATATAAAAGCATAAATATAATATTACAAACCAGAAGCAAAGAAAAATGTAGAGTACTTTAAAATAACTTTATGTACAATTGTCTCATATAAAAATATAGGACTAGGAATATAGGCCATTCCTGTAAGGGAACCAGGTACTTGGACCACATATCTTCACTTCTCCCCGTGTTCCTCCAGATCCAATCCACTAGTCTCAGCCTAGCTCTGTAGCAGAACACCTTGCTGCAGCTTTCTTGGTTTCCCTTACCCTCATTTTTTGTGGTTCCAACAGATCTTCTATCCATAATTTCCCTCCCCCAGTTTATTTCTTTATCTAAGTCCCTAAATCCAGTAGGTACACTGTGCAAACCCAAG
This sequence comes from Rattus rattus, assembly GCF_011064425.1. NCBI lineage: Eukaryota > Metazoa > Chordata > Mammalia > Rodentia > Muridae > Rattus > Rattus rattus. The sequence continues at coordinate 156,625,565 of NC_046156.1, read as the reverse complement.
GGCCATTCGTTCCAGGACACTAGGATGACTGACTACAGATATATATCTCTTCTGTTTTTCCAGATCCAGTCTCCTAATATCATCTTCATCTCTGTAGTAGTATACTTGCTACAGTCTCCATTTCGTTTTTGACCCAAGCAAATCACAAAGATTTTCTCCCGCAATCTTCTTTTCTCAAATTAATTCTATTTCCCCAGGCTCCAACACCAGTAAGCATTTCCTGGGAATATACCAGCCCTGCAGGCCAGGGAAACAGGTAAGCTAACTGAAGATCTTCACCACTGCCTCTTTGCCTCCAAATCTAATGCCCCAGTCTCATCACTACCTCTAACAGAATACTTGTAGGATGTCTTTCTCCCTTTGCCCAGATTTTTTTAATGAAATTCCAAACTGCTAGCTCATAGCTTTTTCATTCTGGGATGTCAGTGGAGTAGGAAGGTCAGATGGGTGCTTTCTCTGCCTCTCTGAGCCAGCAGGCTTTTACCACAGTGTCTGATTCTTGAGTCTTCATTGAATAAGTTGAATTTTATTTTAAACAAATTCTTATCCAAATTAACCAAGTGGAAGGATGTCTTAGTTAGGGTTTTATTGCTGTGAATAGACACCATAATCAATGCAAGTTTTATAAAGGACAACATTTAATTGGGGCTGGCTTACAGGTTCAGAGGTTCAGTCCATTATCATCAAGGCAAGAACATGGCAGCATCCAGATGTAAGGCTTGAAGTGAGTCTTAACTACTGGGAGACCCCCCCAACTGAGACAGGAGAACAGAGTTTGATGCAAACGCAAGTGGTTTAATTTCCAGCATGTCAGTTTGACCTTCAATCAGCCCCTCATTGTAAGTGACTGGACGGTGACCCCAAAATGGCTATAACAAACAGATTTTATACTTTTTAGGGGTACAGGTTACATCAGCAAGATTACAGCTTAAACTTACTGGCTAAGTATATTGGCTTTTGAATCTATTGGCTGCCAAGCATATGACATGCATTTGGAACTCTATCTGGGACCAGAGGGTCAGGTGACTAACATTCAGTACATTCTGCAGATTTTCAAGAATGTCCCTGCTCCTCCCAAGAACTGTGGGTGGAAAATGGAACTTGGCCTAGCCTTCACACCGGGGGGAAGGGGGGAGCTGGTACTTGACCTAATCTTGACCTGAGGTGGTGGGTGTAAAGCTGGTGAAAGCCCTCAGGGTCCCCATAACCGACCTACTTACTACAAAGCCAAGCCTCTTAATAGCTCTTAAGCTTCAGTAACAACTAGGGTCCTTCACAGGCAGGCATGGTGCAGGAGGAGATGAGTTTTACATCTACACCCAAAGGAAGCCAGGAACAGACTGAGCATCTTCAGGCAGATAGGAGTAGGGTTTCTAAGCCACCCCCACAGTGACACTTCCCCAACAAGGCCTCATCTTCTAATAGTGCCACTCCCTGGGCCAGGCATATGCAAACCATCACAAGAGAGAATTTCCAAATTAACAAAATCATAAATGAAAAAGGAAAATAAAACAGATACCAAAGAAATCCAGAGAATCAAAGATATGCTTTAAAAGACTGTATTCCACCAAATTGGAAATTCTATGAAATGGTAGTTTTATCATTACGTCCCACTTAAATAAGGAATTTAAACTGACTTATAATGCCTAGTAAAATAAAAGCAGTCCTTAATGTTCCTGTGTAAGACCCCAACCCTATGTCAGTGGTACTTACTTGGAGACACTCCTGAGTGAGACACTGAGGTGAGATACAGATCAATGCAAAAGCAAGAGGTTTACTTTCTGGCACATTAAGTTTAAGCTTCAACTAGTCCCTTGAGGAGAGTGACTAGAAGACAACCCTGAATGGCTATTATAAGCAGTTTTTATACTTCTTAGGGGTACAGGTTAATTCAGCAAGGTTACAGTTCAAACTTATTGTCTATGCATTTTAACCTTTAAATCTATTGACTAATTCCTGAGAATTTCATAGCCTTTGACAAGGTGGGTGAGTGTAATGCTTGAAGGCCCCTAGGGTCCTCCACCTGAACCAAATAGACCAGGGCCAGATGAATTTAGCCCAGAATTTTACCAGACTTTAAAAATAAACATTAACGCCAACACTTCTCAAATTACTTTACAAAGTAGAAGCAGAAGGTACACTGCTTTATTCATTTCATGAAACTCTGGAAACAAAGTTTTTAAGAATGTAGAAACAAGGCTCTGAAAATGTAAAAACAAAGTTTTAGTGGTCAGAATGACCAGGCTATTATGACCAAGACCAAGCTAAGTTAAGACAAAACAAAAATAATTGTTCTCGGAATAACTTCCCTGCCCCTACCTGTACTGAATTTTGGGAAGAACCGCAAATTTTCAACAACCTTACTGCCAAAATCCCTGCCCCCCACCCTTTGACCAATGAGTTTAAAAAAATATATACTGCTGCTTTGCTGACCAATCATAATATAGTAGTTCTCCCCCCTTACAAGGAGGGTATAAAAGATGTGTGCTTTTTGAGTTCGGGGTTGACTCTTCCTGCAAGGCAGAGCAACCCCACATGAGTCGGATCAATAAACCTCTTGCCATTGCATCGATCTGTCGTCAAGTTGTATTCTGTGGGGTCGCACACCTAGGCTAAAACCTTGGAGGTCTAACAAAACCACAGTTACACTGAAATATATACAACTCACAAAGAAAGAGAATTTTAAGCCTATTCATTATTTGAACATAGATTTTTTTTAAATACTCAATAAAATAATCAAAAACAGAATCGAAGAACACATGGAAAAGATTGTTCACCATGATAGAAAAGGCTTCATCTCTGAGAGGTAGGTATTGTGAAAAACACAAAATCAGTAAATTTAACACACAAAATAAACAAACTGAAAGGAAAAGAAAACAGTATCATTTCATCTGACACAGAAAAGACCTTTGACAAATCCCAACACCTCTTCATGATAAATGTCTTGGAGATCATTTTCTAGTGCTTCAGTTATAAGAAGAGAAATCAAGAGGAAGGAGGAACATCTCTGGGAGTAGATGGATACCTGGGACTGAGAAGGTTCTAGGGAGTCTGTGACTCCTGGTGATCCTAGCTCAGTATGGGATATGGACACTGAAGTATCCACCTCCTCTAGCCAGGTGGGACTTCAGTGGAGAGATGGAACATCTTCCCATGTACAAAACCTTCAACCCAAAACTTGCCCTACATACAAAATGCACATGGATAAAGATGGAGCAGAGATTGGGAGAATGACCAATCAATGACTGGCCCAATTTCAGACCCACCCCATGTGAGAGAGCCAACCCCTGACATTATTAATGATACTCTGCTGTGCTTACAGACAGGTGCCTAGCATAACTTTCTCCTGAGAGACTTCTATCTTCATTAATCTGATAGAAACTAATGCACAGATCCACAGCCAAACAGCAAGATGAACTCAACAAAAGAGCATATAGGGCCTAATCCTATGTGCCCCAGACATATGTAACAGATGTACAACTTGGTCTTTATGTAGGTCCCCTAAATATTGGAGTAGATACTGTCTGACTCTGTTGCCTATGATTGGATCTGCTTCCACTAATTAGATTGCCTGGTTGTGCCTCAATGTGAAAGGATGTGCTCAGTCCTACTGAGACTGGATGTTCTAGTGTGTACTAGTACCCAAAAGAAGCTTCACTTCTCTCTGAGGAGAAAGACATGAAATGGGGAAAAGATTTGTAAGGATAGGACTGGGTGGTGAGTGATCAGGTTGTAAAGTGAGTAAATAAATAAATTAATTAATTTAATTTAAAAAGGTCCTGGACAGATTAAAGATTCAAGGGACTTACCTACCTACAATAAGGAGATATATATATATATATATTCATTAAGCCCATATCTAGCATCAACTTAGAGAAAAACCCAAAGTATTTTTAGCAAAATCAGGAAGAAGACAAAATTGTCTACTCTCTTCAAAACTATTCAATATATTAGTTGAAATCTTAGCTAGAGCAATAATATAACTGAGGGATATCAAGGGGATACAAATTGGAAAGAAAGAAGACAAAGTATCTTTATTTGTAGGTTATATGATACTATACATACATGTTCCTAAAATTTCCACTGGGTAATTCCTACCCAGTGAGCTACTTTGAGCAAAGTAGGTGGACACAAAATTAAGTCACAATAATCAAAAGCCCTCCTATATATAAATGGCAAACGGATTGAGAAAGAAATCAGAGAAACATCTTTCCTAATTGTCTCAAATAATATAAAGTATCTTGGGATAATGTTAATCAAGCAAACAAGAGGCTTACATAAGAACAATTTAAAGTCTATGAAGAAAGATATTGAAAAAGATAATGCAGGATTAATATAGTAAAAATGGCCATTTTACCAAAAGTGATCTACAGATTCAATGAAACCCCCATCAAAATACCAATCCAATTCTTCAGAGAGATAGACAGAACAATTTGCAAATTCATCTGGAATAACAAAAAACCCAGGATAGCTAAAACTATCCTCAACAATAAAAGGACTTCTGGTGGAATCACTATCCCTGAACTCAAGCAGTATAACAGAGCAATAGTGATAAAAACTGCATGGTATTGGTACAGAGACAGACAGATAGACCAATGGAACAGAATTGAAGACCCAGAAATGAACCCACACACCTATGGTCACTTGATTTTTGACAAAGGAGCCAAAACCATCCAATGGCAAAAAGATAGTGTTTTCAGCAAATGCTGCTGGTTCAACTGGAGGTCAGCATGTAGAAGAATGCAAATCGATCCATGCTTATCATCCTGTACAAAGCTTAAGCCCAAGTGGATCAAGGACCTCCACATCAAACCAGACACACTCAAACTAATAGAAGAAAAAGTGGGGAAGCATCTCAAACACATGGGCACTGGAGAAAATTTCCTGAACAAAACACCAATGGCTTATGCTCTAAGATCAAGAATCGACAAATGGGATCTCATAAAACTGCAAAGCTTCTGTAAGGCAAAGGACACTGTGGTTAGGACAAAACGGCAACCAACAGATTGGGAAAAGATCTTTACCAATCCTACAACAGATAGAGGCCTTATATCCAAAATATACAAAGAACTCAAAAAGTTAGACCGCAGGGAGACAAATAACCCTATTAAAAAATGGGGTTCAGAGCTAAACAAAGAATTCACAGCTGAGGAATGCCGAATGGCTGAGAAACACCTAAAGAAATGTTCAACATCTTTAGTCATAAGAGAAATGCAAATCAAAACAACCCTGAGATTTCACCTCACACCAGTGAGAATGGCTAAGATCAAAAACTCAGGTGACAGCAAATGCTGGCGAGGATGTGGAGAAAGGGAACACTCCTCCATTGTTGGTGGGGTTGCAGACTGCTACAACCATTCTGGAAATCAGTCTGGAGGTTCCTCAGAAAATTGGACATTGAACTGCCTGAGGATCCAGCTATACCTCTCCTGGGCATATACCCAAAAGATGCCCCAACATATAAAAAAAAGACACGTGCTCCACTATGTTCATCATAGCCTTATTTATAATAGCCAGAAGCTGGAAAGAACCCAGATGCCCTTCAACAGAGGAATGGATACAGAAAATGTGGTACATCTACACAATGGAATATTACTCAGCTATCAAAAAAACAATGCCTTTATGAAATTCATAGACAAATGGTTGGAACTGAAAAATATCATCCTGAATGAGGTAACCCAATCACAGAAAAACATACATGGTATGCACTGATTGATAAGTGGCTATTAGCCCAAATGCTTGAATTACCCTAGATGCCTAGAACACATGAAACTCAAGACAGATGATCAAAATGTGAATGCTTCACTCCTCCTTTAAAGGGGGAACAAGAATACCTTTGGCAGGGAATAGAGAGGCAAAGATTAAAACAGAGACAGAAGGAACACCCATTCAGAGCCTGCCCCACATGTGGCCCATACATATACAGCCACCCAATTAGACAAGATGGATGAAGCAAAGAAGTGCAGGCCGACAGGAGCCGGATGTAGATCGCCCCTGAGAGACACAGCCAGAATACAACAAATACAGAGGCGAATACCAGCAGCAAACCACTGAACTGAGAATGGGACCCCCGTTGAAGGAATCAGAGAAAGAACTTGAAGAGCTTGAAGGGGCTCGAGACCCCTTATGAACAACAATTCCAAGCAACTAGAGCTTCCAGGGCCCAAGACACTACCTAAAGACTATACATGGACTGACCCTGGACTCTGACCTCATAGGTAGCAATGAATATCCTAGTAAGATCACCAGTGGAAGGGGAAGCCCTTGGTCCTGCTAAGACTGAACCCCAGTGAACGTGATTGTTGGGGGAGGCGCAATGGGGGGAAGGTCGGAGGAACAGCCATAAAGAAGGGAGGGGGAGGATTAGGGATGTTGCCGAAACCGGGAAAGGGAATAATATTAAAATGTAAATAAGAAATACTCAAGTTAATAAAATATTTTTAAAAAACATAATGAAAGATAGAAAGATCGCCCATGCTCATAGATATGTAGAATTGACATAATGAGAGTGGTCATCCTACCAAAAGCAATCAATAAATTTAACACAACCCATATCAAAATTTCAACATGATTCTTCATAGATCTTGAAAACACAATTCTCAACTTCGTAGGTGTGATGGTTTGCATATGTTTGGCCCAGGGAATGGCACTATTAGAAGGTCTGGCCTTCAAGGAAGTATCTCACTGTGGGGTGGACTTGGAAATCCTTCTCCTATCTCCTACTGGATTGCTGAGGCTGTTCCTAGCTACCTTCGGATGAAGATGTAGAACTCTGCCTCTTCTTCACCATGCCTGCCTGGATGCTGCGATGCTGCCATGTCCCTGCCTTGATGATAGTGGACTAAACCTCTGAACCTGTAAGCCAGCCCCAATTAAATTTCCTTTATAAAACATACATTGGTCATGTTGTCTGTTCACAGCAATAAGACCCTAACTAAGACAATAGGGTAAAACAAACAATCCATGTTATTTAAAGAAATTCCAAATGAAGCCACAATTACTCTGATACCTAAACCAAACATGGTACTACCAAAGGAGAGAAATCCAGACCAGTATTGCTTATGAATAGCAGTGCAAAAATATTCAATAAAATTCTTGCAAACTGAATTCAAGAAAACATCATTCGTCATGATCAAAAAGGTTTCATTCCAGGACTTTCAAGTTCCTGACCCTCTCTATTATTCGCCATCTCCTCCAATATCTGAACTGGCTCTACTTTCCCTCCCCTTCCCCTTTCTCTCCCAGATACCTTTCTCCCTCTACTTTCCAGATATTATTTTATTCCCCCTACTGAGTAATGCTATAGCATCCACACTTTGATGTTATTTTCTTTCTTCTTGGGTTTCATGTGGCCTGTGAGTTGTATTGTTTGTATCCCTAGCTGCTTTTTGGATAATATTCACTTATCAGTGAATAGATACCACGTGTGTTCTTTTGTGACTGGGTTGCATCATTCAGGAAAATATTTTCAAGTTCCATCCACTTGCATTCAAATTACATGAAATCATTGTTTTTAATAGCTAAGTAGTACTTCATTGTGTAAATGTACCACATTTTCTGTATTTATATCTCTGTTGAGGGACATCTGGGTTATTTCCAGTTTCTGGCTATTATAAATAAAGCTGCTGTGAACATAGTGGATCATGTGTCCTTGTTGTATGTTGGATCATCTTTTGGGTATATGCCCAAGAGAGGTATAGCTGGGTCCTCAGATAGAACTATTTGCAATTTTCTGAGGAACCACCAGACTGATTTCCAGTGGTTGTACCAGCTTGCAATCCCACCAGCAATGGAGGAGTGTTCCCCTTTCTCGAAATCCTCACCAGCATCTGTTGTCGCCTGAGATTTTTATCTTAGCCATCCTGACTGGTGTGATGTGGAATCTAGGGGTTGTTTTAATTTGCATTTCCCTGATGACTAGATGTTGAACATGTCTTTAAGTTCTTCTCAGTTATTTGAGATTCCTCAATAGGGAATTCTCTGTTTAGCTCTGTACCCCATTTTTAATAAGGTTATTTGGCTTGGTTTTCTAGAGTCTAACTTCTTGAGTTCTTTATATATTTTGGATATTAGCCCTGTATTGGATGTAGGGTTGGTTAAGATCTTTTCCCAATCCATTGGTTTCTGTTTTGTTCTAATGACAGTGTCCTTTGCCTTACGGAAGCTTTTCAATTTTATGAGGTGCCATTTGTCAACTATTTTGTTTTTTTTTTGCCCCACCCCCAACTGTTTTTTTTTAAAGTCTACACAAAGCAATTTATTAACAGAAAATAACTTGAGAAATCCTGTTCACAGGAGGCAACCACAACAAACACCCTGCCTTCTAGTACTGCTAGAGAGGATGGGTGTGACATCCTCAGTATGCCAAATCTTCATCCCAGATCCAGCAAGAGCTCTGAGGGTTGACTGGGGCTTCAGGTCAAGGGGTCTTGGTCCAGTTTGTTCCTGTGGCCCAGAGTTTGATATGCACCTCTGGGCCACATGCTAGGAAACCAAAATGCTACATATGGAGAGGACTCATCTCAGTCAGTCTTTACCTTCATTCCACCAGTCACTCAGCAGATGGATTCCTTGCCAGAAAGATGTGTAACATGGACAAAGGTATCATTGAAGGATGCAAAGATGTGGCAGACACCAAATACGTTTTCTCCTTCAGCTACCTGAGGTCCAAGCCAGATGACATGTTCTTCCTTCTTTTGTTTTCTTTTGCAATGTGCCATTTCTTAGTGTCCTTTCCAGACTCTACCACTGGAAATCCCATTTGTCAATTCTTGATCTTAGAGCATAAGTCATTGGTATTTTGTTCAGAAAAATTTCCCCTGTGCCAATGTGTTCCAGGTTCTTTCCCACTATCTCTTCTATTACATTCATCATATCTGGTTTTATGTGGAGTTCAATGATCCACTTGAATTTGAGCTTTGTACAAGGAGATAAGAATGGGTCAATTTGCATTCTTCTACATGCAGAACCTCCAGTTGAACCAGCACCATTTGTTGAAAATGCTGTCTTTATAACACTGGATGGTTTTGGCTACCTTTCCAAAGATCAAGTGACCATAGGTGTATGGGTTCATTTCGGGTTCTTCAATTCTATTTCATTGATATACCTGCCTGTCTCTGTACCAATACCATGCAGTTTTTGTTACTATTTCTCTGCAGAATACCTTGAGGTCATGGATGGTGATTTCCCACAGAAGTTCTTTTACTGTTGAGATAGGTTTTTGATGTCTTGGGTTTTCTGTTATTCCAGAGTTGTTATTGAGGCCTGTTTTGTGACTGATTATATGGTCAAATTGGGAGAAGATACCATGAGGTGCTGAGAAGAAGCTATATTCTTTTGTTTTAAGATGAAATGTTCTATAAATATGTTAAACTCATTTGGTTCATAACTTCTGTTTGTTTCTCTATGTCTGGTTAGTTTCTGTTTCCATGATCTGTCCATTGAGGAGAGTGCAGTGTTGAAGTTTCCTACTAATATTGAGTGAAGTGCAGTGGGTGCTTTGAGCTTTAGTAAGGTTTCTTTATAAATGTGTGTGCCCTTGCATTTGGAACATAGATATTTAGAATTGAGAGTTCATCTTGGTGGATTTTTTTCCTTTGATGAGTATGAAGTGTCCTTTCTTATCTTTTTTGATAACTTTTGGTTGAAAGTTGATTTTATTCAATATTAGAATTGCTACTCCAGCTCATTTCTTTGGACCATTTGCTTGGAAAGTTGTTTTTCAGTCTTTTACTCTCAGGTAGTGTCTGTCTTTGTCACTGAGGTGTGTTTCCTGTATGCAGCAAAATGCTGGGTCCTCTTTATGTATCCAGTCTGTTAGTCTATGTCTTTTTATTGGGAAATTGAGTCTGTTTATATTAAGAGATATTAAGGAATAGTGATTGTTGTTTCCTGTTATCTTTGTTGTTAGAGGTGGAGTTATGTTTGTGTGTCTCTCTTCCTTTGGTTTTGTTGCAAGGAGATTACTTTCTTGCTTTCTGTAGGGTGTTGTTTCCCTCCTTGTGTTGGAGTTTTCCATCTATTAACCTTTGTAGGGCTGGATTTGTAGAAATATATTGTGTAAATTTGGTTTTGTCATGGAATATCTTGGTTTCTCCCTCTATGGTAATTGAGAATTTTGCTAGATATAATAAGCCCTGGCAAGCATTTGTGTTCTCTTAGGGTAGTATGACATATTCCCAAGACCTTCTGGCTTTGTTAAGAAGTCTGGCTTAATTCTGATAGGTCTACCTTTATATATTACTTGAACTTTTCACCTTACTTCTTTCAGTCTCTCTTTATTCTATAATGTGAAGGGAGGAATTTCTTTTCTGGTCCCATCTGTTTGGTGTTCTGTAGGATTCTTGGATGTTTATGGGCATCTATTTCTATAATTTATGGAAATTTTCCTCTACAATTTTGTTGAAAATGGTAGTTGGCCCTTTGATTTGGGAATCTTCACTCTCACTGTGTCCTGGATTTACTGGATGCTTTGGGTTAGGAGTTTTTTGCATTTTGCATGGTTTTCCTTGCTTTTTTTCATATATATTTTTATTGGATTTCTTTATTTACATTTCAAATGTTATCCCCTTTCCTAATTTCCTGTCCATAAACGCCCCTATCCCCTTCCCCTTTTCCATCTTCTATGACAGAGGTCCTCCATTCATCTCCCCACTCATTTGGACCTCCCTGCCCAGTTATTCCCCTACACTATAGGGACCAGCCTTGGAAGGACCAAAGATTTCTTCTCCCATTGGTGCCCAACAAGGCCATTGTCTGCTACATATGCAGCTAGAGCCATGGGTCTGTTCACGTGTACCCTTTCGATGGTGGTTTAGGCCCTGGGAGCTCTGGTTAGTTGATATTGTTGTTCTTATGGGGTTGCAAGCCAATTCAGCTCCTTCAACTTTTTCTCAAACTCCTCCAATAGGGACCCCGCTCTCAGTTCAGTGGATGGCTACTGGCATTCACGTCTGTATTTGTCATGCTCTGGCAGAGCATCTCCCAATATAGCTATATCAGGCTCCTGTCAGCATGCACCTCTTGGTGTTAGCAATATTGTCTGGGTTTGGTGGCAGTATGTATATGGGCTGGATACCCAGATGGGACAGGCTCTGGATGGCCTTTCCTTCATTCTCTGCTCCGAAATTTGTCTCCATATCACCTCCTATGTATATTTTTGTTTCCCCTGCTAGGGAGGACTGAAGCGTCGGCACTCTATTGATCCTTCTTCTTGAGCTTCATGTAGTCTGTGGATTGTAGTTTGGGTAATCTGAGCTTTTGGGTTAATATTCTCTTATCACTGAGTCCATACCATTTGCTTTTTTTTTTTTTTTTTTTGTGAATGGAATACCTCACCAGGATGGTATTTTCTAGTTCCATTCATTTGCTTATGAATTTCATGAAGTCATTGATTTAATAGCTGAGTAGTACTCCATTCTGTAAATGTACCACAGTTTCTGTATCCATTCCTCTGCTGAAGGACATCTGGGTTCTTTCCAGCTTCTGGCTATTATAAATAAGGCTGCTATGAACATAGCGGAGCATGTGTTTTCATTGTATGTTGGAGCACCATTTGGGTATACTACCAGGAGTGGTATAGCTGGTCCTCAGGTAGTACAATGTCCAAATTTCTGGGGAAACTCCAGACTGATTTCCAGAGTGGTACCAGTTTGCAATCCCACCAACAATGGAAGAGTGTTCCTCTTTCTCTACATCCTCGCCAGTATCTGTTGTTACCTAAGTCTTTGATCTTAGCCATTCTGAGTGGCATGAGGTAGAATCTCAGGGTTGTTTTGATTTGCATTTTCCTGATGACTGGGATGTTGAACATTTCTTTAGGTTCTTCTCAGCCATTTGATATTCATCAGCTGAGAATTCTTTGTTTAGTTCTGTACCCCATTTTTAATAGGGCTATTGACTCTCTGGAGTCTAACTTCTTGAGTTCTTTATATGTATTGGATATTAGCTCTTTATTGGATGTAGGATTAGTAAAGATCTTTTCCAAATCTGTTGGTTTCCATTTTGTCCTAACGACAGTGTCCTTTGCCTTACAGAAGTTTCTCAATTTTATGAGGTCCCATTTGTCTATTCTTTATCTTAGAGAATGACTCATTGGTATTCTGTTCAGGAAAATTTTCTCAGTGTCCATTGAGAGTTCTTCTTGGTACATTTTTCCTTTGATGAGTATGAACTGTCCTTCCTTATCTCTTTAGATAACTTTTGGTAGAAAGTCAATTTTATTTGATATTAAAATAGCTACTCCAGATTGTTTCTTGGTACCATTTGCTTGGAAAAATTTTCTCAGTCTTTTACTCTTTGGTAGTCCTGTATTTGTCAATAAGGGATGTTTTCTGTATGCAGCAAAATTCTGGGTCCTCTTTTCATATCCAGTGTTTTAGTCTATGCCTTGATTGTTGTTTATTTTTTTTGTCAGAGGTAGAATCATGTGGCTCTCTTCTTTTGGGTTTGTTGCAAGAAGAAAGATTACTTTCTTTGTCTAGGGTGCAGTTTCCCTCCTTGTGTTGGAGTTTTCCATCTATTATCCTTTTTAGGGATGGTTTTGTGAAAAGATATGGTGTAAATTTAGTTTTGTCATGAAATATCTTGGTTTCTCCATCTATGCTAGTTGAGAGTTTTACTGGATGTAGTACCCTGGGCTGGCATTTGTGTTCTCATAGGTTCTGAATGACATCTGCCCGAGTTCTTCTCACTTTCATAGTCTCTGGTTAAAAGTCTGGTGTATTTCTGATTGTTATGCCTTATATGTTTCTTGACCTTTTTTCTTACTGCTTTAAATATTCTTTCTTTGTTTTGTGCATTTGGCATTTTGACTATTTTGTGAAAGGAGGAATTTCCTTTCTGGTCTAATCTATTTGGAATTCTGTGAGATTGTATGTTTATCGATATCTCTTTCTTTAAATTAGGGAAGTTTTCTTTCATAATTTTGTTGAAGATATTTACTGGCCCTTTAATTTGGGAATTTCACTCTCTTCTATACCCATTATTCTCAGAGTTGTTCATCTCCTATTGTCCTGGATTTTCTGAATGTTTTGGATTAGGAGCTTTTGTGTTTTATATTTTCTTTGAAGGTTGTGTCAATGTTTTCTATGGTATCTTCTGCCCATGAGGTTCTCTCTTCTATCTCTTTTTTTTCTGTTGGTGATAATTCTTTCTATGACTCCTGATATCTTTCCTAGGCTTTCTATCTCCAGAGTTGTCTCCATTTGTGATTTCTTTATTGTTCCTATTTCCATTTTTAGATATTTTATGGTTCTGTTCAATTCCTTCACCTGTTTGGTTGTGCTTTCCACTAGTTCTTTAGGGGATTTTTGTCTTTCCTCCTTATGGGCTTGTACTTGCTTAACTGTGTTGTTCTGCATTTCTTCAAGGGAGTTATTTATGTCCTTCTTAAAGTCCTCTATCATCATCATGACATGTGATTTCTAAATCCACATCTTGCTTTTCTGGTGTGTTTGGATATCCAGTATTTGCTTTGGTGGAAGAACTGGGCTCTGATGATACCAATTAATCTTGGTTTCTGTTACTTAGGTTCCTGAACTTGCCTTTTCCCATCTGGTTATTTCTGGTGTTAGGTGGTCTTGCTGTCTGTGACAGTGGCTTAACACTTCTGTAAACCTGTCTGTCAGCACTCTTGAAGTCTGACTTTCTACTAGCAGGATCTGCATACAAAGTGCTCTGTCACAGGGTCAGCTCCAGGCACAGGCAGAAACCAGAAGGATGCTCTCCCAGACTGCTCCTCAGTCCCTGTGTCCAGAGGGCTCCAGGCGGGTTCCACTTGGTTCAGGAATGTGAGAAGAAGTGGTGGTCTCCCCTGTGCTCTCAGGATTGTCCACATTTCTGAGATTCCTGAAAGATAAAAGTTTTAAAGTTGCCCCCCTAGACACAAAGTTTAGAGCAGAAAAAGAAAACAGGTTAGGCCCCAGAATTGTATGTTCCAAGAAGTCTCTCCTAGGGCTATAGAATGGATAATTACATTGGCCAGCTCAACAGCTTTCTCCCAGAAACTAGCTGACCATAAATCTTAGAGAACAATCTTGAAAAGCAGGAAACAACTTCTCCTAGGAACTAGCGGACCATGAAGTTAAACAATCTGAGAAGTAAGAGACAGCTTCTCCTAGGAAACAATCTTGGGAGACAGAGAGTTCTTCCTTGTGATTTTTCACTGTTATTCTATGACGCCATCCCTGCCCCCTCGGGTTGTGGTTTCTCCCTTTAAATACCTCTTCTCCCAGCCTCTCTGGGTCGAACTCCACTGCCCCTGCGTGGGATACGAGTCTCGACACCAGTGCACTGGTTGCTATCGATAAACCTCATGTGATTACAACAAGGACGGTCTTGTGTGAGTTCTTGGGGGGTTGCGTCATCCCGAGACTTGAGTGAGGGTCTCCCCACTCCGGGGGTCTTTCATTCCTACTCTTTCCCCAAGTGATCGCATTTTGCATTTTCTTTCACTGTTGTGTCAATATCTTCTAGGGTACACCAGCGATTTTTTTATTCTATCTCTTGTATTCTGTTGTTGATGTTTGCATTTATGAATCTTGATCTCTTTCCTAGGTTTTCTATCTCCAGGGTTGTCTCCCTTTCTGTTTTCTTTAATGTTTCTTTCTATTCCATTTTTGATCCTAGATGGTTTTGTTCAATTCTTTTAATTGTGTCTTCCTGTATTTCTTTAAAAGATTTATTTGTTTCTTCTTTAAGGTCTTCTACATGTTTGCCTCTGTTGTCCTGTATTTCTTTGATTTGATGTCCTTCTGAAATTAATCTATAATATTTATAAGATGGGACTTTAGATCTGAATCTTGCTTTTGAGGTGTGTTACTATAACCAGGGCTTGGTGTGATTGGAGAGCTAGGTTCTGATATTGTCAAGTAGCAATGGTTTCCATTGCTTATGTTCTTGCACTTGCCTCTAGTCATCTGGTTATCTCTAGTGCTAACTGCCCTTGTTGTCTCTGACTGGAACCTGTCCCTCCTGTGACCTTGGTTATGTCAGAACTCCTAGAAGTCTAGCTGTAATCCTTTGATTCTGGGATCCTTTGATCCTATGATCCTGTGATCCTAAAATCCTGAGTGTGTCACAGCTCCTAGGAGTCAAGCTGCCTCTTGGAATCTTGAACTCCTGGTGTGACCAAGCTCCTGAGATA
Source organism: Rattus rattus (assembly GCF_011064425.1). Classification (NCBI taxonomy): domain Eukaryota; kingdom Metazoa; phylum Chordata; class Mammalia; order Rodentia; family Muridae; genus Rattus; species Rattus rattus. The sequence goes on along the minus strand of NC_046156.1, from coordinate 156,610,420 downwards.
CTGTTGTGTTAGAACTCCTAGGAGTCAAGCTTTCTCTGTGTGTTTCAGGAGTTGGTGGGAATTCAGCTTTCTGCACTGGAGACAGGTTCAAACTGGATGGATCCCATGCCACTGGCTTGGTGAGGGTTCCTGAGTCCCTGGATCCTGGGGTACCAGTAACTCTGGGTGGTGGGGCAGATGTTGTGGCCTTACTTGTGATCCTAGGCATTTCAGAGCACCTGGGAGTCTGTCTCTCTCTGGGTGTTGTAGGATTGGGTGCTCATCCAGTGGGTGTCTGATCTGGTCCCAGGTTCAAACTGGAAGGGCAAGTTGTAACTTTTAAGTGGATTGATCTGGAGGACGTCTTATCTCCTTTGACTATGAAAATATCTTATATCCATGAAATGACAAAGTATAATTTTATTCAATAATAATTGTTATTATTATTCCAAGAAAAATGTTTGAACTATGAAACAATTGTCATCATGTGATAAACAGCACTACTATATTCACGTAAGTTCAGCCAGAAAGGTTGGTCAGTTATCACAGCTGAATTTATATTTGTTCTTCTGTGAAACATAGATAACATCACAGGAATTTTTGTAATATCAATATATATTAAATATAAACATATAAATAAACTTCCCAGTTGCCTTGATTTAACACAATTCAAAAAATGTTACCTATGATTAAATCTATTGTTGTTATTAAAGCAATACTATACCTTTTTACTTTTTCACAAATATCTTGTAGGCACGTTTCTTTGATATTCCAATAAATTGTTCTCACGAACTTGTAAAAAATAAATGTCATTTTTTTTGCTTCCTATTTATATTCAGATCTCAAGTTTCTTGCCTAGGCAATTGTCTTTATTTTCCATTTACACAAAAGTTATGAAACTATCTACTTATTTGAGGTAGAACTCCAGTGACAGATCAAAGTTAGAATTTCAACAAAGCCCAATTTGGTAAAAAATAAGTTTATCTGCCTTCAATACTGTTTTATCCACTAGAGTTTGTCTCCTGTGATGAGCTTTTGTGTTGGATGATGTTTCATTACTGCTTCTCTCACTTTCCCTGTTATAAATCTTTTTTTTTTTTAAAGATTCATTTACTTTGTATATGAATACACTGTTGTTGTCTTCAGACACACCAGAAAAGGGCATCAGAGTCCATTACTGATGGTTGTGAGCCACCATGTGGTTGCCGGAAATTAAATTAAGGACCTGTGGAAAAGCAGCCAGTGTTCTTAATCACTGAGCCATCTCTCTGACCCGTTATAAATCCTTTTACATTGTTTATATTTCCTAGGCTTAAGTTTGGAAGGCCATATGTTCCAAACATTTCTCTTTCTCATTCAGATTTTTGAATACTTTGGAAATTATAGTTAATCAAAATATTCCTGAATTATCCTCTAAAGTAGTTCATTGGCATATATCTCCTTTTTATCTGTTTCCTTTATAAAATTTGTATCTTCCCTCTCGTTTTAGTGTTAGCTTTGCAAAGGGTTTGTTATTTTTCTTAATGTTTTTAAGGTAGAAATTCTTTGTTTTGAATCTTTTATTTTTCATTCATCTTTCATTAATTTCTATCCTAATTCTTTTTTATTTCTGTCTATTATTTTTAAGATCAATGAGTGAATCTTTTACTAAGGCCGTGGACTGATTCATTAAGTTATTTATTTGAGTTATTTCTGATTATTGTTTTAATTTAAATACTCATAGATATCAATTTTCTTCATAGAACTACTTTATTTATTATATTTCAACATTTCTGATAAGTTTCATTGTCACTTACTTCTAGAATGGTTTACCCTGTCTTACGTTCTTCAATTCCCAATAGGACAAAATTGCTGTCTGCAGAATGTAAAAAAGATTTTCTCCAACTCCATATCTGGCACAGGGCTAATTTCCAAAATATATAAAGAACTCAAAGAACTAGACATCGACAAACGAAATGATCCAATTAAAAAACTGGTCATAAATCTAAACAAATAATTCTCAACAAAGGACTCTCAAGTGGTAAGAAACAAAAAAAAACTTTCAAAATCCTGAGCCATGAAGGAATTGCAAATCAAAATGGCTTTGAGATTCCACCTTTTCAGTAGGCTAAGATCAAAAAGAAAGGTTACAGCTCATATTGGCTATGCACTTTTCCATTGCTGGTGGGAATATAATCTTATAAAACCACTAAGAAAATCAATTTGGGACTCTAGTGGCAGGTCCCCTGCGGTCCAGACACCACCTGGACCTGAAGGGAACAGGTCAACAGTTCTATGCACCCAAATTCCGTGGGAGGGAGAGCTAAACTTCAGAGAGGCAGACACGCTGGGAAGCCAGAAGAGACTACACTCTGCCCACATTTTTGACTCCAGAGGAAAACACCTAATGCCATCTGGGACCCCAGTGCACAGGGCCCCGGAAAAAGGCAGTGCAGGCCCTCCTGGCTGCCACCCTCATGGAGAGCTCAAAAGCAGCCCCCCAGGAGACACTTCAGTCGCAGGACCACAGGTAAGATCAACTTTTCTGCTTCAAGCGACCTGCCTGGTGGACTCAGGACACAGGCCCACAGGAACAGCTAAAGACCAGTAGACAGGAAATACTGCAGGCCTGAAAGCAGAAGACTCTATTCCCAGTTGAAGGAATTAAAAACGGAATAGAAACAATGAAGATAGAACACAGGAAACAACTCTGGATATAGAAAACCAAAGGAAGAGACAAGGAGCCGTAGATACAAGCATCAAAGCAGAATACAAGAGATAGAAGAATCACAGGAGCAGAAGATTGCATAGAAATCATCGACACAACTGTCAAAGATAAGGTAAAATGGAAAAAGCTACTAGTCCAAAACATACAGGAAATCCAGGACTCAATGAGAAGATCAAACCTAAGGATAATAGGTATAGAAGAGAGTGAAGACTCCCAGCTGAAAGGACCAGGAAATACCTTCAACAAAATCATAGAAGAAAACTTCCCTAACCTAAAGAAAGAGATGCCCATAAACATACAAGAAACCTACAGAACTCCAAATAGATTGGACCAGAAAAGAAACCCCTCCCATCACATCAAACACCAAATGCACAAAAGGTCAAGTAACATATAAAGGCAGACCTATCAGAATCACACCAGAGTTCTTGCCAGAGACAATGAAAGTCAGAAGATCCTGGACAGATGTCATACAGACCCTAAGAGAACACAAATGCCAGCCCAGGTTACTGTATCCTGCAAAACTCTCAATTAACATAGATGGAGAAACCAATATATTCCATGACAAAACCAAAGTTACACATTATCTTTCTACAAATCCAGCACTATAAAGGATAATAAATGGTAAAGCCCAACATAAGGAGGCAAGCTACACCCTAGAAAAAGCAAGAAATTAATCGTCTTGGCAACAAAACAAAGAGAAGAAAAGCACACAAACATAATTCCACATCCAAATATGAATATAACAGGAAACAATGAGCACTATTCCTTAATATCTCTCAAAATAAATGGTCTCAACTCCCCAATAAAAAGACATAGATTTACAAACTGGATACGCAATGAGGACCCTGCATTCTGCTGCCTACAGGAAACACACATCAGAGAAAAGACTGACATTACCTCAGAGTGAAAGGCTGGAAAATAAATTTCCAAGCAAATGGTCGAAAGAAGCAAGCTGGAGTAGCCATTCTAATATCGAATAAAATCGAATTTCAACTAAAAGACATCAAAAAAGATAAGGAAGGACACTTTATATTCATCAAAGGAAAAATCCACCAAGATGAACTCTCAATCCTAAATATCTATGCCCCAAATACAAGGGCACGTACATACGTAAAAGAAACCTTACTAAAGATCAAAACACACATTGCACCTCACACAATAATAGTAGGAGATTTCAACACCCCACTCTCATCAATGGACAGGTCATGGAAACAGAAATTAAACAGAGACATAGACAGACTAAGAGTAGTAATGAACCAAATAGACTTAACAGATATTTATAGAACATTCTATCCTAAAGCAAAAGGATATACATTCTTCTCAGCACCTCATGGTACTTTGTTCAAAATTGACCATATAATTGATCATAAAACAGGCCTCAACAGATACAGAAAGATAGAAATAATCCCATGCATACTATCAGACCACCACGGGCTAAAGCTGGTCTTCAATAACAATAAGGGAAGAACGCCCACATATATATGGAAGTTGAAAAGTGATCTACTCAATGATAACTTGGTCAAGGAAGAAATAAAGAAAGAAATTAAAGACTTCTTAGAATTTAATGAAAATGAAGGTACAACATACCCAAACTTATGGGACACAATGAAAGCTGTACTAAGAGGAAAACTCATAGCTCTGAGTGCCTGCAGAAAGAAACAGGAGAGAGCATATGTCAGCAGCTTGACAGCACACCTAAAAGCTCTAGAACAAAAAGAAGCACATACACCCAGGGGGAGTAGAAGGCAGGAAATAATCGAACTCGGAGCTGAAATCAACCCAGTAGAAACAAAAAGGACCATAGAAAGAATCAACAGAACCAAAAGCTGGTTCTTTGAGAAAATCAACAAGATAGATAAACCCTTAGCCAGACTATCGAGAGGAGACAGAGAGTGTGTCCAAATTAACAAAATCAGTAATGAAAAGGGAGACATAACTACAGAATCAGAGGAAATTCAAAAAATCATCAGATCTTACTATAAAAGCCTATATTCAACAAAACTTGAAATCTGCAGGAAATGTACAATTTCCTAGACAGATACCAGGTACCGAAGTTAAATCAGGAACAGATAACCCATTTAAACAACGCCATGACTCCTAACAAAATAGAAACAGTCATTAAAGGTCTCCCAACCAAAAAGAGCCCAGGTCCAGACCGGTTTAGTGCAGAATTCTATCAGACCTCCATAGAAGACCTCATACCAATATTATCCAAACTATTCCACAAAACTGAAACAGATGGAGCACTACCGAATTCCTTCTATGAAGCCATAATTACTGTTATCCTAAACCACTCAAAGACCCAACAAAGAAAGATAACTTCAGACCAATTTCCCTTATGAATATTGACGCAAAAATGCTCAATAAAATTCTGGCAAACCGAATCCGAGAGCACATCAAAACAATCATCGATGATGATCAAGTTGGCTTCATCCTAGGCATGCAAGGATGGTTTATTATATGCAAAACCATCAACATAATCCATAATATAAACAAACTGAAAGAACAAAACCACATGATCATTTCATTAGAAGCTGAAAAAGCATTTGACAAAATTTAACACTCCTTCATGATAAAAGTCCTGGAAAGAACAGGAATTCAAGGCCCATACCTGAACATAGTAAAACCCATATACAGCAAACCAGTCGCTAACATTAAACTAAATGGAGAGAAACTTGAAGCAATCCCACTAAAATCAGGGACTAGAAAAGGCTGCCCACTCTCTCCCTTCTAATTCGAAGTTCTAGCCAGAGCAATCAGACAACAAAGGGAGATGAAGGGGATACAGATTAAAAAGAAAAAGTCAAAATATCACTATTTGCAGATGATATGATAGTATAGTTAATTGATCCCAAAAGTTCGACCAGAGAACTACTAAAGCTGATAAACAACTTCAAAAAAGTGGCTGGGTATAAAATTAACTCAAATAAATCAGTAGCCTTCTTCTACACAAAAGAGAAACAAGCCGAGAAAGAAATTACGGAAATGACACCTTTCATAATAGTCCCAAATAATATAAAATACCTCCGTGTGACTTTAACCAAGAACTGCATGGTATTGGTACAGAGACAGACAGATAGACAAATGGAATAGAATTGAAGACCCAGAAATGAACCCACACACCTATGGGCACTTGAATTTTGACAAAGGAGCCAAAACCATCCAATGGAAAAAAGATAGCATTTTCAGCAAATGGTGCTGGTTCAACAGGAGGTCAACATGTAGAAGAATGCAGATCAATCCATGCTTATCACCCTGTACAAAGCTTAAGTCCAAGTGGATCAAGGACCTCCACATCAAACCAGACACACTCAAACTAATAGAAGAAAAACTAGGGAAACATCTGGAACACATGGGCACTAGAAAAAATTTCCTGAACAAAACACCAATGGCTTATGCTCTAAGATCAAGAATCGACAAATGGGATCTCATAAAACTGCAAAGCTTCTGTAAGGCAAAGGACACTGTGGTTAGGACAAAACGGCAACCAACAGATTGGGAAAAGATCTTTACCAATCCTACAAACCAGATAGAGGCCTTATATCCAAAATATACAAAGAACTCAAGAAGTTAGACCACAGGGAGACAAATAACCCTATTAAAAAATGGGGTTCAGAGCTAAACAAACAATTCACAGCTAAGGAATGCCGAATGGCTGAGAAACACCTAAAGAAATGTTCAACATCTTTAGTCATACAACCCTGAGATTTCACCTCACACCAGTGAGGATGGCTAAGATCAAAAACTCAGGTGACAGCAAATGCTGGTGAGGATGTGGAGAAAGAGGAACACTCCTCCATTGTTGGTGGGGTTGCAGACTGGTACAACCATTCTGGAAATCAGTCTGGAGGTTCCTCAGAAAATTGGACATTGAACTGCCTGAGGATCCAGCTATACCTCTCTTGGGCATATACCCAAAAGATGCCCCAACATATAAAAAAGACACGTGCTCCACTATGTTCATCGCAGTCTTATTTATAATAGCCAGAAGCTGGAAATAACCCAGATGCCCTTCAACAGAGGAATGGATACAGAAAATGTGGTACATCTATACAATGGAATATTACTCAGCTATGAAAAACAATGACTTTATGAAATTCGTAGGCAAATGGTCGGAACTGGAAAATATCATCCTGAGTGAGGTAACCCAATCACAGAAAAACATACATGGTATGCACTCATTGATAAGTGGCTATTAGCCCAAATGCTTGAATTACCCTAGATGCCTAGAACAAATGAAACTCAAGACAGATGATCAAAATGTGAATGCTTCACTCCTTCTTTAAAAGGGGAACAAGAATACCCTTGGCAGGGAAGAGAGAGGCAAAGATTAAAACAGAGACTGAAGGAACACCCATTTAGAGCCTGCCCCACATGTGGCCCATACATATACAGCCACCCAATTAGACAAGATGGATGAAGCAAAGAAGTGCAGACCGACAGGAGCCGGATGTAGATCGCTCCTGAGAGACACAGCCAGAATACAGCAAATTCATAGGTGAATGCCAGCAGCAAACCACTGAACTGAGAATAGGACCCCTGTTGAAGGAATCAGAGAAAGAACTGGAAGAGTTTGAAGGGGCTCGAGACCCCATATGTACAACAATGCCAAGCAACCAAGTGGGGAAGCATCTCAAACACATGGGCACTGGAAAAAATTTCCTGAACAAAACACCAATGGCTTATGCTCTAAGATCAAGAATGACAAATGGAATCTCATAAAACTGCAAAGCTTCTGTAAGGCAAAGGACACTGTGGTTAGGAGCTTCCAGGGACTAAGCCACTACCTAAAGACTATACATGGACTGACCCTGGACTCTGACCTCATAGGTAGCAATGAATATCCTAGTAAGAGCACCGTGGAAGGGGAAGCCCTGGGTCCTGCTAAGACTGAACCCCCAGTGAACTAGACTGTTGGGGGGAGGGCAGCAATGGGGGGAGGGTAGGGAGGAGAACACCCATAAGGAAGGGGAGGCGGGGATGTTTGCCCGGAAACCGGGAAAGGGAATAACACTCAAAATGTATATAAGAAATACTCAAGTTAATAAAAAAAAGAATCTGTACAATAAGAACTTCAAGCCACTGAAGAAAGTAATTGAAGAAGACCTCAGAAGATGGAAAGATCTCCCATGCTCATGGATTGGCAGGATTAATATAGTGA
>NC_046156.1:156551134-156602506 GCF_011064425.1 Rattus rattus | reverse complement strand
CTTGTTTTCCTGTGTTGTCTTGTATTTCTTTAAGGGAGTTATTTATGTCCTTTTAAAAGTCCTCTATCATCATCATGTGATGTGATTTTAAATTCAAATTTTGTTTTTCTGGTGTGTTAGGTTATTTGTTATTTGCTTTGGTAGGAGAACTGGGCTTTGATGATGCCAAGTAGTCTTGGTTTCTGTAACTTAGATTCCTGCATTTGCCTATCACCATCTGGTTATCTCTGGTGTTAACTGGACTTGTTGTCTCTTGCAGTGGCTTGACTCTCCTGTAAACCTGTGTATAAGTACTCCTGGAGACCGTCTTTCTTCCAGCAGGGTCTGGATAGAGACAGGTGTGTCACTGGGTTAGCTCTGGGCACAGGCAGAAACCAGAAGAATACTGTCCCAAACTGCTCCCCATTTTCTGTGTTCAGAGGGCTCTATGTGGGTTCCTTTTGGGACAGGACTGTGAGCAGAAGTTGTGTTCTCACCTGCGCTGTCAGGATTGTTTGCACTTCTGACAGTCCAGCTCTCTCTTTCCCATAAGATCTGGGCACAGAGAGTTGTGGGACTGTGTCAGCTCTGGGCACAGGTGGAAACTGGTTTTATGCTTTCTATTAATTGTGATTGTTTGCCTTTAAGACTTTCATTAGCATAGTATAGCCTGTATATTCACAGAGGTTTGATAGAGAATAAAGAACTAAATGGGGATGACTAAGCCAAGAGGATCTCACGAGGATGAGAGAATAGACTATATTTTTATGTAAGACAGATGACTCTGGAATAGGATGGTCAAAGGAGTAGGAAGAAAAAAGAGAACTGTTGGGAAAGGAATATAGGAGAGGGCACAGATCATACTAGGATCATTTCAGGCATCATTTGAAAGTCTACTAATATAAAAGATTCCTAAAATATACACATCTATGAAAGTAATCTACAATAAAAAACTAACCTGGTGACAAATTAAAGTGTCCATGGAACCAGAACAAACTCTACACACTCCTAGAGGACAAATGTAATCATAAACTCAGCTACAAATCCTGAAATCCACAACGGTGACCTGACTGCATAATATGCTGGTGCAGTGATGCCAAAAACAATTTTGGAGTAACCAACTACTCTCTAATTGGAGATAAGTCTCAATCTATAAGTTGAAATCCATACTTGACATTGCTTGTGTGGTTAAGAACCTGTGACTATTAGGCCAGAGACGAATGAGAAAACTAAATATTATTGCTATGGTATAGAAATATAGCAATATAATGAATCATAAGGACAGTTTGCTATACCCATAGATTAGTGTCTAGGTCAGTCACCATTAGAGAAACTTTCCTGAGTAGCAGATGAGAACTAACACAGAGACCCATAACTGGACAATGTATGGAGAGTGAGAGATTTTGGAACAGCCCTCCCATCAGGGATCAGGGTACTATGTAGAAGTTGAGGTGGAAAGAATCCAAGAGCCTGAAGGGATGAATGATGTCAAGGAAACTGTTTTTTTTACACACAACAGGACTGATGAGACATTTGAAGGTAAAGAGGTTATGACAGCAGGCACAGGGGCTGCAGTCTCAGTGCTGAGAGTGGGAAATGGACATGAACTTCTTCCACTGACCACAGAAGTATTGGCAATTAACAACCACTTACAAAGTGGAATCCAGTGGAATCTCATATGTTCTCTGAACCACATTTAAGTGTAGGCCTTATGCTCAGCAATAGACAGCCAATGAAAAACAAAGTCAATGACATTTTAGAAACCTTGTCCCATATTGATTTATTTGGATATTTTTTCTTTTGCTGGCTTTTTGAGGGTATATTATTACTCTTTCTGATTTTGTTTTTTAATGGGTTTTATTTTTGTATGTGTGTTTCTTTTGCTTTTTCTTTTTTAAAAAATGTGGTTTTTATGTTTGTTTATGACACATACACACATACACACACACACACACACACAGAGAGAGAGAGAGAGAGAGAGAGAGAGAGAGAGAGAGAGAGAGAGAGAGGGGAGTTCTGTGTGCAAGAGGAGGGGGGGATCTGGGATGAGTTGGAAAAGGAGAATGCATGATCAGAATATTGTATAAAATATTTATTGAATACAAAAGAAATAATTGATTCATAACTGAGAGTAATCACATGTGTGCCTGTTTTCTGTTACACTGTGACAAAGCCAACTGAGCAGAAGTGACTAACAGAAAATTGAGGATTGACAAACACTACTGTTAGAAACATTACTCAGCTTTCATGCAGAGATTTTTATAGTAGCACATTATGATTATTTATTAAAATGATATGATTTAAATTTATGAAGGCTAGCTTTTTCCATGTGGAGACTTACCACAACTCACACCTCCTCTCTGCCTCCCCCCACCCCCATGTCTCCACAGGGATGCCCCCACCCCACCCTCCTCACCCATCCCACCAGACCTCTTCCTGGGACCCCCAGTCTCTTGAGGGTTACGTGCATCTTCTCAGACTGAACCTAGACCCAGGAGTCTTCTGCTCTGTATGTGTTGGAGGCCTCATCTCAGCTGGTGTATGCTGCCTGGTTGGTGATCCAGAGTCTGAGAGATCTCAGGGGTCTTGGTTAATTGAGACTGCTGGTCCTCCTGCAGGGTTGCCCTCCTCTTGAGCCTCCTTAGCTTTTTGTTAATTCGACCAGAGAGGTCAGCAGCTTCTGTTCATTCACTGGGTGCAAACATCTGCATCTGATTCTTTCAGCTGCTTCTTGGAAAAGACCCAGATTTTTATGCTACAGTACAGAACAGAATGTATAGAATGGTTCAGAGAGATTAGCAAGCTGTATTTTTCAAAAATGTTTCAGGAACTTATTGTTTGAAAGTGTTAGAACATGGTCAAAAGATTGACCATGGTGAACAATGGCTTGGAAAACTGTGAGAGAGGCTCTAGGACAAAAGGCAGAGAACCTTTTATCTCGGGTTTACCTCATATTGCTGTTGGACATGATTTCATGTCTCCTGCCACAAACACTTACATTCAGCTTATAAGACATGTTTATTTTTCTTGGATGTCTGATTGTAGCTGTAGAACCCAGTCTGGTCAGTATACCCTAAATGTGAATATGTCCTTCTATTTTGTTTTCAAACTTTCCCAGATATAATCTGTAGTACATGCCATTCAATTGCATTTAAATTGGTGTGTCCTGTGAGAGTTCAGGGAAAGGGCTGCATTGCTTATTTAGATGTTCTTTATTTAAATGTTTTTCTGACCATTTTTTTCTGAACTCAAACAACCTTCTTTGGATCATACCTTTCATTGTTACTTTCATGTACAAGATGGACTATAGCTCAGACTATAGTCTGCCCATTTTTTGTGGGTTTAAAAAACTTATTCACTTTATACCCCAATATCAGTCCCCACTCCTCTGAGTATCCCCTCACACAGATCTTCCCCTCACCATTGCCCTTCTCTTTTGAGAAGGGGAACACCCCAAATATTATCCCTCCCTCACATCAAGTCACTGTGAGGCTAGGTGCATCTCTCTCACTGAGGTCAAACTGCCTAGCTAGGAGAATGGAATCTTCAGGTAGGCAACAAATTCAGGGAGAGCCCCAGCTCTAGTTGCTGGGGGACCTGCATGAAGACCAAGCTGCACCTCTGCTACATATGTATGTGTCAGGGGGACAGGTAGGCTCAGTGCGTGTTTGTGCTTTGGTTGGTGGTTTAGTCACTGAGATTTCCTAAATGTCCAGGTTAGTTGATTCTGTTGGTCTTCCTGTGGAGTCCTTGCCCCATTTGTGTTCTTCCACTCTTTCCTTTCCCTAATCTTCCACAAGACTCTCTGAGCCCTATCGAATATTTTGTTGTGGTTCTGCTGGGTAGAGCCACTCAGAGGACACTTATACTAACTTCTTGTCTGCAAGCATAATAGAATATCATTAATAGTGTCAGGAATTGTTTCTTGCACATAGGATTGATTTTAATTTGGGCCAATCATTGGTAGAAGGTTTTGTGGATGGGTTACTGTTCTTTATCTCTCCACTGGGAGTCCTGCCTGGCAACAGGAATTGGCCACTTCCTTATCCCTGACTGTTAGGGATCTCAGCTAGAGTCATGCCCATAGACACCCAGTCTCCTTCAGTCCCAGGTCTCTGGCACCTTCTAGAGACTCCACTACCCCTTCCCCCCATCCCATGTCCACCTCAGAATTTCATTTTGTCTCACTGTGCTCACTATACCTGATTGGTGGCCCCCTGCCCTGTTCCTCTCCCCATTGCCTCATTCACCTAGTTCCCTCCCTCCATCTACTTCCAATATCTATTTTTATTTTTCCTTCTGAGAAAGATTCAACCACCCTTCATTGTCTCCTATCCCTGTGTTGGCTTCTTTGGGTCTGTGAATTGTAACATGGTTATTCTGTACTTTATGTCTAATACCCACTTATAAGTGAATACATACCATTCATGTCTATGCAAAGAAAATTTGAAGTATCAACAAAATCAAAAGCTGCTCTTTGAGAAAAACCAACAAGATACATAAAACGTTAGCCAAACTAAGTAAAGGGCAGAGAAATAATATCCAAATTAAGAAAATCAGAAATGGAAAGGGAGATACAACAACAGACTCTGAGGAAAGGCAGAGAATCATTAAGTCTTATTTCAAAAGTCTGTACTCTACGAAATTGGACAAACTAAATGAAATGAACAATTTTCTTGATAGATTCCACTTACCAATGTTAAATCCAGATCTGGTAAACAAATTAAACAGTCCTAAAACCCCTAAGTAAGTACAAGCTCTCATTAAAATCTCCCAAACAACAACAACAACAAAGAACAAGCAATACAAAATAAAAACAGCGACAACAACACCTAAAAAACACAGGGCCAGATGGTTTTAGTGCTGAATTCTACCATACTTTCAAAGAAGAGCTAATACCAATACTCCTCAAACTATTCCACAAAATACAAACGGAAAGAACACTGCCACACTCATTCTATGAGGCCATAGTCACCCTGATACCTAAACTACACAAAGACTCAACAAAGAAAGAGTATTTTAGATTTCCCTTATGAAAATTGATGCAAAAATACTCAATAAAATACTTGCCATATTCTTTCAGATCCTTAGATTCCAGGTCCATTAAACAAGGTCTTCAAAGGTTTGTTGAAAAGTTGGCAGAAACTTTCAGGCAGACACAAAAATTTTCATAAATTTTTGTTAGTTTTGTAATATAACTGAAAGTAGTATTTTGTTTTTAAAACATTTATTATATTTTGTATGTAGGTGTTTTTCCTGTTGTCTGTGTACTGCATACATGCAGTGCCAAAAATGCCAAGAGAAGGCACTAGATTCCCTGAACTGGAAAGACATATGGTTGTGAGATGATGTGTAGGGGCTGGGACTGAAACCAGGTCCTCTCCAAGAATAGCTAGTTTTCTTTACACTTTAGTGAATGTTTTATATTAAATATTACATAAACTTTTTTGTGTATTTCAGAGCATCAAACATCTTATCTTTAAAAGGTTTTAGTGTGTGTATTTGTGTTTGTGCAAGTGTATGCATGTATGTGTGAGAAGACATGCATGTGGGTATCCTAAAAGGCCAAAGGAGGACTTCGAATACCAAACACACGGAGACAGAGCTAGTTGTTATCTTTCTGAGGTGAATGAGTTGAACAGAATAATTCTGGTCATTCTCATTCTTGGAAGTTGTTAACATATATAAATACAACCTGTGGAGTGCATTTACAATTGCTTGTATGTATGTATTTTTTGAACTGACAGTCACTTCATATTGGATAACCAACTTGGGTGGTAATCCTCTCTCTCTCTCTCTCTCTCTCTCTCTCTCTCTCTCTCTCTCTCTTTGTTAATTGATTGAATTCATTTAGGCAACAATAAAAGATAATAGAAAAAAACCAAGGAGTTTGAGAGAAAGTAGATGAGGAGTGGCAGTGGCATAATTATATTTGACTTAAAATAATATCTGAAAAACCTAAAACAAGAATACCATCATCAACCAAACCCCAAAACACTGGTGAGTCATGCCTGCAGCTCTCATCATTTTCTTTTGGTGCTATGATATCCAAACAATTTAGTGTTGCTCCAGAGAAACATCAGTAAGAGAAGGGTCTTGCCTTTTCTAAAGGGCAAAAGTTACAAAACATTTTAAATATTCATGACAGCGAAGTGCAGCAGTATAATGAATGTCTTAGACACATACATATAAACAAAATGAGATCTAAGATGAAACAGTAAAATACAAATGAAGAAGCATTTTCCTGCTCTGGAGAACACAAGAAAATGTGATGTTCTCAACATATAAGTGCATGAATAGTGAAGGCAAAATTGTTGGCTGTGCTTTTATGTAGTTAAATGGGATTAGGGGGTTGAGATAGGAAGCAAATCTCACATATGTGTTATATTTTAAGTAGATATGTTAACTTACTATATAACTACTATTTAACTGACAATGCCTCAAAATAAAAGGATTTACTGCAAAACAATCTGAGAATACAATATTTTCTTCTGAAACTAAGACATTTTCAAGGTATTACATTAAACACAAAACTGAAAGAAAACTAAATTTTATTAACTGATTATAAGTGTTGGTTTAATGATGACCATGAGTAGAGTATGCAAAATTTTATTAGAAAACTGATTTATCTTTCTCCATAAGCTCTGCTTACAACTGCTGCCAATAATTTTGTAATGAATCTGTTTACCTGCTATGCTAGTTGGGAGCACTAAATCTTCCTATAAATAAAACCCTTGGAGAATGGCATCTGTAATCTGTGAGGCATTAGGAATTTCAGAGTCCAAAGCATTCTCAAACTTGGACACATTCTCTTTTTCCCAATCAGTAACAGCACAACCCCAGTTAGAGAAATGAGACAAAGAACACTCATCTTCATCAGACTGCTGATAGTAGGAAACCAAGCCACTGTTTTCATCCCTCAAGCATTGAGAATTCTGAATAATCACAAAATAGACAAAGCCAGGAATTTCTTTGGTAGTTTTGGAGCTGGGCATCCAGAATAGATTGGTTGGATTATATAACTGATGAGCTTCCATTCCTAAAAGAATAAGCAAAAAGTTTTATCAAAAGATTGAAGAAAGCAGCAGGCAATTCAAAAGGTCTTTTGAGGAAATAGGGTGCGAAACTCACAGGGTAGGTGATTACTAGCTGTGCAAACAGAGAGCATTCATCATGCTTAGCCGAGAATAACCTGCTCAAATACTCAGAGAAGCAGATGTTCAGTCATGAGTATTTTAATACTCCTTTAGGAGGCACCCAAATCTCAGCTTCTATGGTGACACTAATTTAAAACATGTTTCCATGAAAGAATCCAATTGCTTTCAAGTTTTGCCCTTTTCTGTTGTTTGCCCTCAAGAATTATTTAAAAATTTTTATATAAGTTGTGAATTTTTTGACATTTCCAACCTAATGTTTCTCTTTTATGTTCTTTGTATAAATATCTTTGTTATATATAAATCTAAATATGTAACTTAAACTTGCTTTACTGAATTATTAGCTGATGACTTTTACCAAGGACTTTTGATCTCTTCAGAAGACCAAAATTATACATACATACATACATATATATATATATATATATATATATATATATATATATATTATATTTGCTGACCAAGTTTGCCACTGGAAATTTGGAAATTACTATTCTAAATTCTAAATAAAATTATTCCACTTTGGCGGTTCAAGAGTGTACTCACTTAACTGATAGGTAATCATTTGTAGATTCATGCCATGAAGCAAAATTATAGTTTAACCAGAAGAATTTAGACTTTGGCTTTCAATGAATCAAGATGTGAGCCTTGTGTTTGTTCCTTTGCAGGTGCATGCCTTTTGACACTTGTAGTTCTTTAAAATATCATTCTTTATCCATGTAGTGAAGATAAAATTTTTATTTGTATATATTGCTTCTATGGAAGTGAATAAAATGACAAGTGAAATATGTAAAACTTAATCTAGTTCTTATTTTCATTTCATTTTATTTTATTTTTTTGTTTTCACTACAACCCAACAACAGTTTCTTCTCTGTTTACAACTCCCACTCCTACCCCACCTTACCTCCCATCTCTCTGTGGTGTACTCCTTCTCCTTTTCTCTTCAGAAAAGAGGAGGCCTCTGAGGAGTAATGACAGAACATGAAATAAGAAACAATAAGACTAGGTACAAAACCTTGTATCAAGACTGGGAGAGGCAACCCAGTAGGAGGAAACATGTCCCAGCAAACTAAAGAGTCAGAGACACCCACTGCTAGGGGTCCTACAAAAACATCAAGCTAGCAACCATAATATATATGCAGAGGGCCTATCACAGAACCATGCAGATTCCCTAATTGTCCCTTCAGTCTCTGGGAGTGATTATTGCTTCCGGTTGTATTCATATTTGGATGTGAGGTTATGTTTGTGTGCTTTTCTTCTCTTTGTTTTGTTGCCAAGACGATTAGTTTCTTGCCTCTTCTAGGGTATAGCTTGCCTCCTTATGTTGGGCTTTACCATTTATTATCCTTTGTAGTGCTGGATTTGTAGAAAGATATTGTGTAAATTTGGTTTTGTCATGGAATATCTTGGTTTCTCCATCTATGTTGATTGAGAGTTTTGCAGGATACAGTAACCTGGTCTGGCATTTGTGTTCTCTTAGGGTCTGTATGACATCAGTCCAGGATCTTCTGGCCTTCATAGTTTCTGGCGAAAAGTCTGGTGTGATTCTGATAGGTCTGCCTTTATATGTTACTTGGCCTTTTTCCCTTACTGCTTTTAATATTCTTTCTTTATTTTGTGCGTTTGGTGTTTTGACTATTATGTGACGGGAGGTGTTTCTTTTCTTGTCCAATCTATTTGGAGTTCTGTAGGCTTCTTGTATGCCTATGGGTATCTCTTTTTTTAGGTTAGGGAAGTTTTCTTCTATGATTTTGTTGAAGATATTTACTGGTCCTTTGAGCTGGGAGTCTTCACTCTCTTCTATACCTATTACCCTTAGGTTTGATCTTCTCATTGAGTCCTGGATTTCCTGTATGTTTTGGACCAGTAGCTTTTTTCGCTTTTACATTATCTTTGACAGTTGAGTCAATGATTTCTATGGAATCTTCTGCTCCTGAGATTCTCTTCCATCTCTTGTACTCTGTTGTTGAAGCTTGTATCTACAGCTCCTTGTCTCTTCTTTTGGTTTTCTATATCCAGGGTTGTTTCCATGTGTTCTTTCTTGATTGCTTCTATTTCCATTTTTAATTCCTTCAACTGTTTGATTGTGTTTTCCTGGAATTCTTTCAGGGATTTTTGTGACTCCTCTCTATGGGCTTCTACTTGTTTATTTATGATTTCCTAGAATTCTTTCAGAGATTTTTGTGATTCCTCTCTGTAGGCTTCTACTTGTTTATTTAAGTTTTCCTGTGTTTCTCTAAGGGAGTTCTTCATGTCTTTCTTGAAGTCCTCCAACATCATGATCAAATATGATTTTGAAACTAGATCTTGCTTTTCTGGTGTGTTTGGATATTCCGTATTTGCTTTGGTGGGAGAATTGGGCTCCGATCATGCCATGTAGTCTTGGTTTCTGTTGCTTGGGTTCCTGCGCTTGCCTCTCGCTATCAGATTATCTCTAGTGTTACTTTGTTCTGCTATCTGACAGTGCCTAGACTGTCTTATAAGCCTGTGTGTCAGGAGTGCTGTAGACCTGTTTTCCTGTTTTCTCTCAGCCAGTTATGGGGACAGAGTGTTCTGCTTTCGGGCGTGTAGTTTTTCCTCTCTACAGGTCTTCAGCTGTTCCTGTGGGCCTGTGTCTTGAGTTCACCAGGCAGGTCGTTTGTAGCAGAAAAGTTGGTCTTACCTGTGGTCCCCAGGCTCAAGTTTGTTCGCGGGGTGTTGCCTATGAGCTCTCCGAGGCCTCAGCAACCAGGAAGATCTGCGCCGCCCTTTCCGGGAGGTTCCGTGCACCAGGGTTCCAGATATCTTTTGTTGTTTTCCTCTGGGATCAGTACTGTGTGCAGAGAGCAGTCTCTTCTGGTTTCCCAGGCGTGTCCGCCTCTCTGAAGGTTTAGCTCTCCCTCCCACGGGATTTGGGTGCAGAGAACTGTTTATCCGGTCGGTCCCTTCAGGTGCGGTGTCTCAGACGCAGTGGACCTGCTGCTCCTGGGCCCTCCTCTACGGGTACCCAGAGGCCGATACAGTTTCCTCCTGGGCCAGAGATGGGCAGGGGTGGGTAGCGTTGGTGGTCTCCTCGCTCTGCTGCCTCAGGAGTGCCCGCCCGACCAGGCGGCGAGAGCTCCCCTCCAGGGGGCCTGGGAGCAGAGAGCTGCTGAGGGCAGGGATCCGCCGGCCGGCCGTGACTCTGGCCAAACACCGGAAGTCAACAAGTTAGCGTACATGTTCTTCTATGTTCATAGCAGCCTTATATATAATAGCCAGAAGCTGGAAACAAGTCAGATGCCTCTCAGTAGATAAAAAAAGATTGTAAGAATCTCTTTCATTCTACTGGATCACCGCACACTAAATCTGGACTTCAACAACAAAAACAACAATAAAAACTACCCAACAGAAAGTCCACACACAAATGGAAACTGTACAACTCTCTCTCCAATAACTTTGTCAGGGAAGAAATAAAGAAACTGAAGACTTTCTAGAATTCAAAGAAAATGAAGGCATAATACTCAAACATATGACACAATGAAAGTAGTGTTAAGTGGAAAATTAATAGCACTAAGTGCCTTCATAAAGAAATTGGAGAGATCCTATACTAGCAACTTAACAGCACACCTGAAAAGTATAAAAAGAAGCTAACAAACTCAAGAGGATTAGACAGCAGCAAATAGTAAAAATGAGTGCTGAAATTACCCAATTAGAAACACAGAGAACAATACAAAGAATCAACAAAACCAAGAGCTGGTAATTTGAAATAAAAAAACCAACAAGATAGATAATCCCTTAGACCAACTAACTAAAAGGCACACAGATAGCATCCAACTTAACAAAATGGGAAATGAAAAGGGAGACATAGCAAAAGAAACAGGATATTCAGAAAATCATCAGATATTAATACAAAAGTCTACACTTAGCAAAACTAGAAAATCTGGGTGAAATGAATGAATTATTTTACACATACCACATACCAAAGCTAAATCAAGATAAGTAAACTTTTTAAACAGTTCCATACCTCCTACAGAAGTAGAAGGAGTCATTTAAAACTACCCCAACCCGAACAAAAACAAAACAGGGCCAGATTGTTTCAATTCAGAATTCTACCAGACTTTCAAAGAAGAGCTAATATCAATATTTCCAAAGTTATTTCACAAAATAGAAACAGAAGGAACATTCTATTCATTCGATGAGGCCATAGTTAACTTTGATATCTAAACTACACAAAGACCCAACAAAGAAGGAGAACCTTAGACTAATTTCATTTATGATCATAGATGCAAAGATACTCAGTAAAAGTATTGCAAACCAAAACCAAGAACATATCAAAAACATAGTAGGCTTTATACCAGGAATGCACAGACAGTTCAATATACAAAACTCCAGCAATGTAACCCACTGTATAAACAAACTCAAAGGGAAAAAATATAATCAGCTCAATAGATGCTAAAAAAGCCTTTGACACATTCCAAAACCTTTTCATGTTAAACATTTGAGAGACCAGGAGTTCAAGACTCATACCTAAATAGAATACAAGCAATATGCAGCACATCAGTAGTATCTATTCAATAAAATACTTGAAATTTTAGCTACAAGGAAGGACAACAAAAGGAGATCAAGGGGATACAGATTGTAAAGGATGAAGTCAAAGTATCATTATTCTCCAATGATATGATATTATACATTATGGATTCCCAAAGTTCTACCAGATAACTCTTACAGCACCTAGAAAATTTTAGCAAAATGGCTGGAAATAAAAATAACTCCAAAAAATCATTAACCTTCCTTAGAATCCACACTTAGATGGGGGAACAAAATAATCATGTAAGGTGGAGGCAGGGAGAGATATGCATGGGAGAGTAGAGGGAGAGGGGAAAAAGGTAGGTAGGATTGGGTATGGGTGGTGACAGAAGGAAAGCCCAGATGGCCAGGAGAATGAATGGAATTATGAAGCTTCCAGGGATGGAGGGTATAGGGGAACCCTCTAGAAAGACTCAGCGACCTGGGATTAGGGGAGCTGTCAGGATTCGATGTGGGTGACCTTAGCCAAAACATCCAACATTGGGGATATGGAACCTGAAGAGACAACCTCCAGTAGTTAGACAGGGCCCCCGTGAAGGGGTTGTAACAACAATCGCCTTCAAATTTTAATCCAAAATTGTTTCTGTCTAAAATAAATGAGGGGACAAAAGTGGATCAGTGAATGGATGAGTAACTGACCAGTGACAGGCACAACTTGGGATCCATCCCATGCGAAGGTACCAAACCCTTACACTGTTACTCATGTATTTTGTGCTTGCACATAGGAGTCTATCATGACTCTCCTGTGAGAGGCTCTACCAGCAGTTGACTGAGACAGATGCAGATATCCACTGACAAGCATTTGATTGAGGTTGGGGATCCCTATGGAAGAGTTAAGGGAAGAGTTGGGGAGCCCTTTGAAGGACTGAAGGATATGAACGGGATGGCAACTCCATAGGAAAACCAACAGTGTCAACTAATCTGGATGCCTGGGAGCTCCCAGAGACAAAGC
Organism: Rattus rattus; assembly: GCF_011064425.1. Taxonomy (NCBI): domain Eukaryota; kingdom Metazoa; phylum Chordata; class Mammalia; order Rodentia; family Muridae; genus Rattus; species Rattus rattus. The sequence continues at coordinate 156,589,873 of NC_046156.1, read as the reverse complement.
TGTAGGTTGATGTCTTTATGCAGAAAGGCTAGAATGAGGCCTGTCATTGGATGAGAAGGAAGAATGGGCAGGAACAGAGTTTTAGAAAGAGAATGAGTTGAAGAGAGGGGATGGAACTGGGAGAACATGGCAGCAGATATTAAGATTCTTTTCTGTGTATAGATTCAGGTTGTTGTGAACATTTTTAAGGATGGGTGTGTACAGGATTTTGTGCTGTCTAGATGGGCAAATTATATCATATCAATTGGATCAGAGGTTTTTGTGTGATGTGTTCTTTCATGTGGTGACTTAACTGAGTTCAAGAGAAGGTGTGGTGATGGGATGCACCAATCCTGCCACAGAATTGGGATGTGGATGCCTAGGATGGTAACAACCCACCAAGGGAACTGTGAGTGAAAGCAGCATGGAAAGATGCCTCGCTGGAACGGCCTGCAGACCTCCTGGGTCAGAGACTACTTGGGGGCAGTGTGGAGCTGCTGAGATAAGATACCTTGCAATGCTATACGGCCCCACGGATGCCAGTGCTAGCACAGGATAAAAGGTTAGCAGTTTTTTAATATTTACTGCAACAAGTGGCAAACCAACATGTTAGGCAAGAGTCCACTAAAATTTGAAGTTTTTCAGCCTGAGAAAGTTTTATTTTCTAAGTAAGAGGGAGCCAGGGCCATGTTGAGTCACATGATGTTAAACAAAAGAAACACAGAGGCACTCTGCTAGCAGGCTCAGGTCCCCTGCTAGGAAAAGTGCAGGCTGATTCTAGCCATAGAGAGCTAAAAAATGGAGGTTGCCTGCTTCCTTAACACATGTTGATTAGAGTACAATTCATTAAAAAGGCTGGTTTATTTGTTTTTATAATAGACTTGTTTACAGAGTTTGTCTAAATCACTTGGGGGAGTTTTGTCCACGATTTGGAACTAGGTAGAAATAAATAGTCTGTAGTACCAGGCAGAATGAATATAGACATATATTATAGAAGTTATTAATAAATAAAAGTTTGATGCTCCAGGTAGAGAGCTTAACAGATAGATGATAACATTTTGGTTTACAGAATGCTTAGATTCTCTCTAATATGGGCTCCATGGGAATTTTGGGTTAAAATCCTGGTTTGACAAGTTGCCTGCCTCTTATTGACAGGTATTAATAGAAGTGTGATTTGAGACAGGCCACCAGTTGGGCAAACTTTAAACTCTGCCATCTCCATGTATGATGTCAAAACAGTTTTCAGAACTTCAACTCCTTTTTCATCTTTGTTTACTGTAACAAACTTCTTCTCCTGAGCTGGTTCCACTCCCTGTTAGCAGCTTTCCTCAACAGATAGCCCATGGATCTGGCATCTTAAATATCTCGGAGTCTCCAAGGCAGCTTGTTTCAATGTCTTGGATCCACACATGATCCTCCAAAGGGCTGGATTTTCTAGCTCTACCCTCTATAACACTCAGGTTGTTCCATTCCACTGCCTCAGCTGTTCTTGGTGATCATCCCATGGTACTGGCATCTCCAATACACTGAGGTCTTTCATTGCAACTAGGCTTCACCAGTAACTCTCCTCATGGTGCCAAGCCTTATTTCCTCTGCATGACCCCTTCAGTCCTGGGCCATCAATTGCAACTGAGGGTACACCTTCACAAATGGCTTTCCATGGCCTCTCACAGTGCCCAGTCTCAGCTATTCTTCATGGCCCCTTCATGCTTTCAAAACCAGTACCACCAGGGTGACTCTTACACATTACCAAGTACAGCTACAGCATGAGGTACAACCTTAGCTATCTCAGGAACACAGATTCTTTGTGCTCTCAGAAAACACTTTCCAGAAGATTTCACCTCAGTGATGCTGATTTCTTTCTTAGCTCCAGCTAACCAGGATCAATTGTCCCAGTAGTCTCCTTCTCCTCTTGAATATAAAGCCAGAGACACATGGCTGAAGCTGCTGAGTTCTGCTGCTTGCAGGAGTAGGAGCATGGTCCCCTCGTTCTATTACATTATCACTTGCTTCCTCTTTTCTAATTCCTTCACTGCCTCAGCTTGGCTGTCCTGGATCTTGCTCTGTAGATTGACCTTGAATTTAGAGATCTGTATGCCTGTCTCTTGGGATTAAAGGTGTGTACCAACACAGCTGGATTTAAGTTTTTCTTCATGTAGAACTTGCTCTGTTCTAGGCTGGCCTTGAACTCAGAGATCTGTTTGTCTTTGCCTCCTAGGATTAAAGGTTTGTACTACATTGTCTGGAGCTAACTTAGCTGGGTGGGATCTTGTCCCAAGGAAAGTATGCCCTTAATGTAATTTAATATCCTTGAACACAGGATTCAGCTCCATTTCACTTCCTGGTGTCCCTTTAGTACACGACCCATATATTTTTGTTGTTGTTGTTTTTTTTTTTTCATTTTTCAACTTCCCCCTTTTCATTAAAATCTCTTCATAATAGTGAATTTTAGTAACTACACAACAGAAGTTACACCAGGCTGTTTTGAGAATTCCTTTTTCAAAGCAATTAATCTAAATCTCTTCACCTTGACCTCAGGCACATTCTTTGGACAATGGCAAAAAGCAGTCACATCCTCCCCCCACCCCCCAAATGCCACACAAACTGAAGTTTTTCTTCACTGAACCATTTTGGGCCAGGTCCTAACAGTTCAAATTACCTGAATGGCATAATGACAGGTATTTTTATGAATGTATTTAGCTGCTACTTTGATCACGATTGATGATCCTACATATGAATAGTACATTTGGAGAATGGCATCTGTAATCTTTGAGACATCAGAAAATTTAACATCCAGAACATTCTCAAACATGGTCACATTCTCCTTTTTCCCAATGATTAACAGCACAACCCCAGTTAGAGAAATAAAACAAAGAACACCCAACTTCATCAAACTGGTAACCGTTTGAAATGTAGTCACTGTGAGTATTGAGAATTCCAAATAGCCATAAAAGAGCTAAAGTCAGGCATTTCTTTGGTGGCTCCGGAGCTGGGCATCAGAAGAGAAAGGTTGAATTAGGTAACTAGCTACTAGTAGGCACTGAGCACGAATGCCTAGAAAATGAGCAAAACGTTTAATCCAGAGACTGAGGAAAGCAAGAGATCTTTTGAGTAAAGGGTAAGATGCTGCACTCACAGGAAAGGTAGTTGCCAGCTCTGCAAGACAGGAAGCCGTCATTTTGTTTATCAGGCCACAGCATGCCAAAATACTGAGAGAAACCGGATGTTCAGTGAGGATCATTTTAAAACAGAGACACAAATCCCTGTCCCTGTCGTGGTGAAAGACCACTGGGGTGGGGAAGACCCCCACTCAAATCTCAAGATGATGTAACCCCCCAAGAATGTTAAGTCTGGACTTAATTTTGGTTTGAAAACAAATTAACTTTTGAATTAGTGCAGTTTTATTTCTTTTTTAACAGAAAAGATATGCAGCTAACATATTTCCTATTAATAATACTTAAACCATCAAATATACCAATGACCAAGTTACTAGATGCCAATCAGGAGAAGTACTTTCAGTAGTTCTGAAAGACACCTTTGGAGGCACAACAGTCTATTTGTTTGCTGGACTAACAGCAATATAGGAAAGGTAATTGGTGGGAAAGAAACAGGAGTTTTCAAGTATGAGAAATGGGAAGGATCAGGTGATGTCTTATCTCAATTACTTCACCTAAACAAGAAAAAAACTTGTGTAGGCAAAACACATAACTTTTTGTATAAGGCAGTACAAAGGGCAGCAAGACGGACATGCTGTAAAAGGTTCATGATGCAGCTATGTTTCTACATTTCTTTCACTTGTCCCTGTTAGGAACAACGCAGTTCATCTTAACTTACTGAACTTAGTTCCTGAAATTCTGAGTGCATTTTTCTACAAGTTAAATATTATGACAGCTACCCTACTTTCCCTCATTTGATATACATGACTGAGTGAAGAACCTTCACCATTCTAATGTGACTTGGTCAGCAGAAGAGTTTCTGCCAAGCAAAACAGAATTGTTCAGTAGTGAAACTCTTGGTCATTTAAGATTGTTTTTCTCTAGAATTTAGAATGCAGTATTGAAGGGGTGAATTACAATGTCAAAGAAGAAAAAAAAATAAAAAAAATTGTCAAAGAATAACTCTGAAGAGAACAGTTATTGCTATAATATTATGTAACCGTGAAATATTACTTCATGCATTTATACCTAGACAATGTCTTATAACTGAATTAGATATTGTTTACTTTGAATTCAAATGGCTAAAGATTTGAACTTTATCTTGTCCTTTAGCCATCGTTATTAATATGCTGTTATATCATTTCCCAAAAATCAATCCTCATTTCTTATAGTTATTAGTGCACATTACTTATACTCATCAATGGAATTCTGTAGTTGATGTCTATATGCAGGTGAGGGCTGGGACAACATTAAGGCAGGGACAGAGTTTTTGTAAGATGGGAGAGAGGAAAAGAGAGAAGAACCAAAATGGAGGCAGAGAGGGATGACCCAGATCTGTGTGGTCTTAAGTGGCCATAGATAGTTATGAATATTTCTTAAGGGATGGATTTTTATAGGACAATTTTTCTTATCTAGGGGGAAAGTTTATATCATTATTAATTGGTTGTGAGTTTATTATGTGGATGTTTTGTGGATTGAGAATTTAAGATATAAATCTGGTTGCTAAATTACAAGCTTACTGAGTTCTGATTTTAATGGGTTACTGGGAGTTGTGACTATAACCACAGGGGGCGGATGCTGGGAATATGGGCAGAGTCCACAGCAAGAGAGTTGCAGGAGGGTGGCTGCAGCCTGGCTCAGAGAGTAGTCAGTGGCAGCATGCGCTGGCTAGTTGACATGGGTTGAAATGCTCTGCTCTTTAAGATGAAAATACCCTGCAGATGCCATGTAGCCCAACGGAGCCGGCAATTACATGAGACGGTAGATTCAATTTTTAATATTACTGCAACAGAGTTCATTGTGATAGTTTGACACATGAATGTATCATGCCTTTGTCAACAGAGAGGGCCTCTGCGGTGTGCCTTTGAGGTGATTTCTGAGCTCTTTGTAACTTGAGCACAGTGAGAAAGACATGAAATACTAACAGTGAAAATATAATTTTTTGAGAGGTAGGACTAAAAGCATAAAATAACTCCACAGGATGGGGTCAGGTTTGAGTGAGCATGATACTCCAAAGTCCCACCTCTTCTGTTCTAGGGACTTTTTATTCATCAAAATATTTGGATATGGAGTACTTTTAGAAGGGGTTATCATTTTAGGTTGTGGCAGATGATTCACTGGTTTTGGAGCAGGTTTGTTTAACCCTTGAGATGGTCCAGAGCTTTCTCTAATGTGTTTTCTTGAGTGTTGAGTTCTCAGATTAATGTGTATGTGGCTCAGTCTTCTGTGTGTTGCTTGATTTTTCTACTTTGTCTGTTCTTGAGTGACATGTACTTGAAAATCTTTATAAGAAGCTGAGGCACAGGAAATCTCATCTCCAGTAACTGCTAACAATACAAACACATATTATCTCTATTAGGGATCACGATTTCTCACTTTAAATTATCTAGCTGACACTGTACTTGAATCTTGTTCCAGAATTGATCTGAAAACCTGATATGATAGTAGGAGTTTAATATCATCTTGGTAGGAAGAAAGCAATTGGTTTAGGATTTTGATTGACAAAATTTGAAGAATAGGACTAGAAAAAACATAAAGACGGACCCTGGGAAGATAAGCAACCAAGACATCTGATATCAAACTATATAACATGAGTCCTGTGATTCAGATAGTTGCTCAATTTTCTGGACATTACCAATTAAATTTTATCTAGAATATCTGAATAATCATGATTCTTAAACATAAAACATCATTCTTCTTCAAGAAAGTGACACAGTCTTAATGCTCAGTAAATTATGTTGATGTTTTCCTTAGGAATGCTTTTTAGAGAGCAACACTTTGTCTCAGCAACTGTGAGGGTTGTTTGGGGATTTCCATGGATTCCCTTGGCCAACAGCTCAACTGAAAGCAACTGAATCTTGCCACTCGTAGCCTCACCTGGCATCAACTCTATCAATCTCCATTACATTCTTATATCTTTTTATATTATACATCCTTGGTGGTTCATTTATAGTTTTCTTTTTTCATTTAAAGTTTATAAATAATTTTATTAATAAAATAAGGTTCCAATATAAACAAAGGAATCTTTATCTTAAACACTGGGAAGACATGCTAACAGTATTTTCTATAAATTTAAATTTGTCAGAAAGTCAAGCCCTTTTATAACATATTTAAAGCCTTGTTTATAAAATTATTTCTGTTTCTTAATTTGGACTCACCAAATGGCAGGACAAAGTTTTGGAATTTGTACCTTTATTTTGTAATTTCCCCCTCCACTTTAGTTGCCTGATTGTCTCCTCAAGAAATCATATTAATTTCTGAGGCAAACCTAGTAGTATGGGTATGTTACTATTTCAATTCTCAGACTAGCAAGGCCTCACAGGACTCTCCCTTCAAATTAAATGTAGCAAATTTGGGTCTCACCGACTTGATCTGGGGGCAACTAGCTGAAACAGTAGGCAAACTCTTTGCCACACGAGACAGAATATCTGAGTTAGGTCTTTGAAATACATTTGAAAGCAGAAGGAAAGAACAAACTCTGCAAATTTGTTCCCAGACCTCCATAGTTATTACATGGAACACACAACTGTACTATATACATACTCAGGAATGGTATATATATGGATATTGTGGCAGTTCTAGATATTTTTGAGGGCTCTTTATTATGCTATTTGTAATGGATGTACTCATTTGCAATCCAAGTAATGATCTATCAGAGTTATTTATTAATATCTTTACCAACATCAAATTTTAATATCAATTCATTTCCGATAAGAAAGAATATTATATAAAATCAATTAATATTTTGCTAATGGCTAAAGGAGTTGACTTTTTCATATATTGGTGATTTTTACTTTTTTGATGTTTCTGTGTAGACCAGGTGACTATTTTTAAGAGATTCCTCTTTCTCTAGAGAAAATCCAACCACTGCTTGTTGCCAACATTTATGCATGTATAGGACATCTACTGGAGCCTTGCTAGTCTTTCAAATAGTCACACCTCTGAAAATAAATTATCTCTTTCCTCAGCAGCCACCAACAGCCATGGGTCTTCAAATAGGAGTGGAGTCTTATATGGCCTACCATGTGAGAATTCTAGTTTCTTGATCTTATGCAGAGAACCATTTTTTCTGAAGCAAAGGCCAAAGAGAGAAATGGCCATGTGATGTCCAGAAGAAATTGTTTTGCAGCAATCCTCTCCATCTTCTGCTCTTATTATCGTTTTTCTTCCTCTTTTATGATGTTCCCTCAGTCTTGATGTGTGTGTATGTGTGTGTGTGTGTGTGTGTGTGTGTGTCTGTGTGTGTGTGTGTGTGTGTGTGTGTGTGTATGTATGTGTGTAGGTATGTTATGTATGTCCTGTCTATGGCTGTATGCTCAATAGTCACTTATTCTCTGCACTGCAACCAACTGTGAATCTTTGTTGGAATTGTGACCTACTGCAATAAGAAACTTCATAGATAACCCTTGATAGAGGTGTAGATTTATGGGTATAAAATGGTTTAATGGTATGTTTAGTAATATATCTACTTTACAAAATAATGGAAGTAGGTTCTTTCCCAAAGTTTATGTGCTCCCCAGTCAAAGACTCTTGGCAAGGTTTACAGCATCAAGTATGAGTTGCCTTCTTAAGACCAGACCTTTAATCTATTCAGAAAGAAGTTCATTACCCCCAAAATAGCCATTTCACCACTGAACCAATGTGTAGTCATTACTGTAAACTGCAGGGCTCATTGTAGCGCAAGAATGTTGAAAACTTCTCCCATAGTCCATATCTTACATTGTATCTTGTAGCACCCTATAAATTAGTTAGCTCTCACTCATAATTATAATTATTCCTGTCTGAAAGAAATACAGGGATGGAAATGAAGATGTGCATGAGGGAAAGAAAGTCCAGCAACAGCCCCAAAGTGGGTTCCAGCTCAAGGGGAGGCCCAAAGACCTGACACCATTACTGAAGCTATGGGGCAGTCACAAAAAGAGACCTACCATGACCGCTCTCCAAAAGACCCAACAAGTAGTTGAAAGAGTCAGATACAGATAAGTACATCCAACCAATGAACTTAAGTTGCTGACCCCTGTCGCTGAATTAGGGAAAAGCTGGAGGAAACTGAGAAGGAGAGCAACCCTGTAGGAGGACCAGCAATCTCAATTAATCTGGACCCCAAGATCTCTCAGACATGAGCTCACTAACCAGGCAGCATACAGCAGCTGAGATGAGGCCTCCAACACACATACAGCAGAGGACTACTGGGTCTGGGTTCAGTCAGAGAAGATGCACCTAACTCTCAAGAGACTGGAGGCCCTAGTAAGTTTAGAGGTCAGCTGGGGTTGGTGGGGTGGGGTGAGTTGTGAAGACTGGGGAGGGAGAGGAGGTATGGTGTGTGGAACAGTTAGGGGGTGGACCAAAATGGGAATAAAATCTGCAGTGTAAAAATGAAGAAAGAAAAAAAAAAGAAAAAAAGGTTCATTTATTTTATATATGTGAGTACATGTTTCTCTCCTCAGACACACCAGAAGAAGGTATTGGATCCATTACAGTTGGTTGTGAGCTATCATGAGGCTGCTGGGAATTGAACTCAGGACAACTGGAAGAGTTCTTAATCACTGTGAAATTTTATATCATGAATACTTAACATATCAAAATACAACAGTGAGGCATCACAATAAAAATTATATAAACTAGGAAAAATTAAAGTAGGTGGTCAGATTAGTTTGTGTGTTTGTGTTGAAGTTTAGCATCATTTGTATAATTGTTAGTACCAGGAAGTTAACATGATCAGGTGAATGGTGAGAATATAATCAAAACATTTGAAAGTGGACCACAGATGGATACTGAGAATAGTAGGACACTAAATATTTTTAATGTAATAAAAGGGAAAAATCAAAGAACTATGAGGTTCAAAATTAGAATAACAAGAAATTCCGTGTAATAAGGATATATAAGATAAGAGTGGAAGAAGAATGGAAGTTATTTAAGCTAAAGGCATAATTATAATACTATTATAAAAATGTGGTTCATAATAGTTCTTAGTACCTTAGCTACTTAAAAGTATTGATCCTTTTATAATAAATATACCTATTTATGAAATTTTATTATATTAAAAAATAAATTTTAACATGTCCATGCCCTAACTTTTGTCTTGAGAGTTTTTGAGCTCAGAAGTTGCATTGGGACTACATTGTTTTATGCTGTGCATGAGATAGAAATTTTGTGTTTGAGAAAATACGTATTTTTAAAAATAAAAGATTTCAGGAGCTGGAGAGATGTGTCAGTGGTTAAGAGCACTGACTGCTTTTCCAGAGGTCCTGAAGTTCAATTCCCAGCAACCTCATGGTGGCTCACAACCATCTGTAATGGGGATCCGATGCCCTCTTCTGGTGTGTCTGAAGATAGCAACAGTGTACTCACATAATAATAAATAAATAAATCTTTTAAAAAAGATTTCAATTACAATACTTTATTTTATGAAGCAAATATTTAGTAGACTAAATTTTATTCAGAACAAAGTTTTTTGTCTTGTTCGTCAGATGGTAAAACATTAAATAGCAATTGCAAATAACACGTTATTGTTTTAAAACGATCAGCATGTCGATAAAGGTAAACTTGAAGCCAGTATACCACAAATCCACTTAAAAGAAATAAACCTTCATAGATATGCTCGATATTAGGAGACTGAATTATTGGTGCCAAAAGGAAAAATGAAGACAGAGCTAAAGATCCAAATACCAATGGCAGGCACACCTGAAAGTAGAAAGAATCTTAAGATTAGTGGTGACTTCATTTTCTATGTTTGACAGCCAGATACCATTACTAATATTCAAAAATAAAAGGGCAAGGATGAATACAATCTCTTACAGTATCTTACAGTAACGATACTTACTTGGCAACTGACAAGCTGTGAAACCATAGAATTAAATCTAGCTATTCATGCTATTCCTAGGGATTCTTTCACCTTTACATGGTTTACAATTTACTCATTGAAACCAATGGTTTTGCTAAATGAAAAAAAAAAGTGACACACACACTGAAATACATCATTTACACTAACCAATGTTAGTTCAATAGTTGCTTACTTTACTGACTTGAGAAATAGACTCAGCTGTGTCACCACTGAGTATTCATTCATAATACAATTTTAAATCAGAGAATCTTCATAAAAACCCTACAAATTCAAAAACCTGAATTCATAAATAAGTGTGTTGTTATCTTTATTATTCACTCCTGAAATATTAGCTAAATGAATCCGATGTTTTGCCTATTGTCTTTTGGTTAGATAAAGTAAGTGCCTTTCATGGAAACTAATTTTTTACTCTCCCAGTTTGTAATCTTGGATTACTTAATGAATCTGCCACTCTGATTTCAATAAGAGTACTCAGTGCATATAATAATGATTGCCAAGAAGCATGGGATTATAGTTTACTATGCACATCATTTTTACGTAATGCAGTGTCTGGAATAGCTGGAATGGGTCACATTTATTCCATGGTTAAGCCATAAAGCAAAGACTATGGAACCTCATAGAATATTTGGCTTTCATTGCAAACAGATAAAATAAGTGAATAAAGCAAATGAGTAAATGAAAAGGAAAGGAGGGAAATTAAGGCAAGTATAGAACGCTGACCTCATAGGTAGCAATGAATATCCTAGTAAGAGCACCAGTGGAAGGGGAAGCCCTGGGTCCTGCTAAGACTGAACCCCCAGTGAACTAGATTGTTGGGGGGAGGGCGGCAATGGGGGGAGGATGGGGAGGGGACACCCATAAAGAAAGGGAAGAGGAGGGATTAGGGTGATGTTTGCCCGGAAACCGGGAAAGGGAATAACACTCGAAATGTAAATAAGAAATACTCAAGTTAAAAAAAAAAAAAAAAAAAAGAAAAGAATAAATTTAATTCTAACTATTCTGTTGATGTTGAAAGCAACCATCACGAGGAACAAGCAAATAATTTGTTCTGGAGAGGCACACATATTTTTGATGTTGAGATCAGAAAATAAAATAAATCTACAATTGATTCATTATAAGAAAATTATTCATTACAACAGCAAATAAATATTCCATGACATAAAACAAATGAACAAAGCCAACCAAGCAAGGAAACAAAGAAAAAACTGGCTCTTTCTTTGAGATTGGGTGGTACACTTGAGACCTATGGTTATTTTGAACATAGAAAAATTAGTTTAACAGAATTAATGGCAACTGGTGGATCTGAGTCTACACATGCCTTCTTCTTACTCATGTTCCACTGGTTTTCAGTATCACCTTTTAAAATAACTTATTTTATTTCTCCTGCATTTGATTGCTTATATATCTCTTCTCACATATGAGTGGCCCTGTTAGTATTAAATATTGTGTATGGTCTCCTCACAACGGTCTGTACCTTGGCTTCGTGATACCTCATCCCAGTGGGAAGAGAACTTATAATACAGTGGTCAGAGTGTTCGTATCACTGTATTGATCCCTTAGTGCCAACAAGAGATGCATTAAAAGCTGTTTTACTAACCTACAGTAATGATTCCATCTTGATTTAAAATATTTTATAATCACCTAAGTTGATGATTTCATTAACATCTTATAAAAATTTGATATTTTGCCGAGGACATGAGAAAAAATAAGCCTATATAATTTATGTGTGATGGTTATCAGAGTCCTCTCTTCCCTTATGTTAATACTTTATTGCTCAAATAAAATCACTGGCTAGTTTCCAAATTATGATAATAATATTTATGTATTCCTGCTACAGATAAGTTTTGAGTTTTTATTTATTAAAACATAAAACAAAAATGGTCCATATTACAAATTTGGGAAAGAGAGACTGAGATCAGATTTGTTATACATTAAGCTTGTAATTGATTGGAAGCATATACACATATGAAACAACATTTCTGCTAATTCAATATTACTCATGTAAGGTAGATAGAAACATAATGTTATCATTTTGATTTACCTTATAAGGTCTAGGAAGAGCTGGCTTCTGGTACCTCAGTTTAAGTATAGCTATCATATATAGCACATCATCGAAAATGCTCATTATTCCTAAATATTTTATCAAATAGGTTAAGTTTGAACATATTATTGAAACTGTGGATAAAATAACAACTTGAGTGACTGCTACAACAGGACTCTGATGGTTATTAAGCATTGAGAAGATGAATGGCATCTGTCCTTCTAGGCTTGCAGAGTAGCAAATCCTTGCTGCTGAAAGTATTCCACAGGCAGTGGTGGTCAATGATGAGAGGGAGATCCCCAAAGACATAACCCATTGCATGGAAGGGTATGCTCTGTTTACCCATGTGATAACAACAGAATCTGCAAAAATCAAACAGAATGTAAAAAATAAAAGCCATTTTACTCATTACGAATAGGGCAACACTCCTTCATTCCTTCTCCTGTGAGCAATGTGACCTTTTGCCTCCCTACAAAAGAAGGAATCTCTTCACTTAGTTTGTGAATGTAATTTGGCCTTATAGTCTTTTTAAGAAAGAGAAATTAGAAATTACTATTTTTCCATGTTGGGCAATTCCACAATAACCTGTAGAATTATGCTTGCTCTGCAGATGGGTGAGCTGCATAACATATGTATGACAATAGCTAATTTGCTAGAGAAGAGGCAAGACAAAACATGCTAGGTCTGGAATCATTCCAATTTATACCACAATCTACAATGAATTATTGTTGTAAGATTCAATTATTTTCTTCTTTGGGTTACCTGACAAGAAGTCACTGTCTATAGATGTGCTCAACATGGCTTACAATTGGAAAAAATAATGGCTATCATTTTGGGGACAATATTGCTACAGAAACATACAGCAGTTTGTCATATTAAGTCTGCAGTTAGGAAATAGAGAATACACAGGGCATGTGGATAGATTTAAAATCCTCAAGGATCATTTCTTGTGACCTACTTTCTCTGATAAGACTTCACCCCTACAGTTTTCACAGTGTTTCCAAGCTGGAGACCAAGCATCCAACTTCACATGCCTATGAGAGATATTTTACAGCCAAACCATAGTATTCAACAACTGCCCTGTAAAGTCATTTGTGCCATTTACATTTATTAGAATATAAAACATCTTGTCCTTTCCTTCATCCCTTTGCATAGTTGCATAGTTGTCCATGAGTCCATTTTCACTTCATATCTCCAACATAAATACTGCACTAATTCAAACTTCATACTTAGAATATAATTTTGGAATTTCTTTTTTAAAGCAAAAACTAACTTTCAAGTTAGAACCAAAGTCTATGTGCATCTCTAAGGCAGCTGCTTTACATGTTGAAGGAATCTACAAGCGTGAATAACCTGATAGAAAACAGAAGTCCTTATCTGGATTTATCCTAAATTGTTAATATGCAGGCATATGAAGTATAAACACAGTTGACTTGTGCTAGGAAATGTCTGAAGGAATTACTGAATCAAATCTATGTGTGAAACAGTCTTGAAAACTCCTGTCAAATAAATCAAGAATGGAAAGATTCTTCAATAGATATCAAGATCATGATTTTTAAATGATTTATTTATTATGTCTACAGCATTCTGCCTTTATGTATACTTGCAGGCCAGAAGAGGGCACCAGAAGATATCATTACAGATGGTTATGAGCTACCATGTTTTGCTGGGAATTGAACTCAGAACCTCTGGAAAAGCAGACAATGTTCTTAAATTCTGAGCCATCTCTCCAGCCCAAGATTATGTTTTTTAAATATTTATTTATTTATTTTGAATATTTTATATGTGTACCAGGTGGAATGCATGTATCAAAGTGTGGGTGTGGAGGTCATAAAATAAATTGTCACGTCTCTTCTACAATGTGGATTCTAGGTATTCAACTCACGTCATCAGGCTTGGCAGCAAATGAGCAATATCAATGGGCCTAAATATTACAGCCTTTACTAATCTAAATATTTGACATTAGGAGTATCAGTAATTAATTATGTTGTAAAATGCACAGTAGAGTGCAAAATTATTTCCAATCATGTATATGCCAGCTAAAGTTTAGTTAAAATCAAACAGCATAGTTACATTTTTATGCCACAGTAATATTTTTTAAACCTGTCTGATGAAATTCTAGTTTTATTCCTTTCTCTCTTTTTTTTAACCACAATGCTTTTAGACTTAGCATTTTCTTGTGCTTACTTGAAAAAAAAAAACGAACGTATTGAGCTTTGTTTCTGTTGGTCATTTGATCTATAATTCAGAGTTATTATTCAGAGAGATCATTTCTTTCAGAATTTGAGTCAAGTCCTTCCACTGTATCTTAAGATTTTTAACTGCATTTCAAACTCTTCAAGATGAGATAGTGATGAACATGGTCTCATAAGGCATTTAATGCAAGAAACTTACATCTTAGAAGAAATGGTACTGCACCCAGTCACAGGTTTGTACATGAGGCTGATAGTCCATAGGTGGCATAATGAAATAAGCAGAGGACATAAAGTATGTTCTGGAAATGTTATTTTAGAGCCCAGAGTGTCCATGTACAGGACAATGCAACTTCATTCAGGGAAGAAAGAAGTGACTATTTCACTCTTGTTTCTATCAAACCATACCTGAAGTCGTAATTTCTTTTGGTGTTAAAACTGTCAAATAGGCTACATTAGCCAGTAAATAAGACATAATTGTGATGGAAAGACAAGAAATCACAGCCTTGGGAATTATTTTAGAAGGATTTTTTATCTCACCTGCAAAACAAACATAAGTTTGTTAGAAAACAACATGTTATATAGCTTGAAATTCTTGTAATAAAAGGAATGAAAAACATTCTTTAATTGTCCCAGTTCCTTCAACTGCTTGTAGTGATATTGGTTTCATGCTTCACAATTTTATTCTTAAATGCTGATATATTTTGTGATACTATGTTAAATACCAAATTACATAGATTTTTCAAAAGTCCCCCATAGATTAAGCCTGGACATGAACAACAAAAACAATAGAGATCTCACAAACTTGTGAAAAATGTAACAATTTACTACTGAATTGAAAAAAAAAATGAGTCAAAATGGAAATCAGTGAGGAGACAAAGTATTTTTTAGAATTGAATGGAAAGGAAAACACAACATATCTAAATGTATGATATACAGTGAAGGAAATTTTAGCAGTATATGGTATATTTAAAAGGGAAGAGAAAGCTCTCATATTACCAACTTAGCAGCACAGCCAAAAGCTTTAGAGCAAAACCAGTAAACCGCCTCCAAAGAGTGGATAAAAAAGTGATCAAACTCAGGGCTGAAGTCAATAAAACAGAAACAAATAAGGAAAGGCAATGAATAAATAAATATATAAGTAAGTAAGTAAGTAAATAAATAAAATAACATAGAGTTGGTTCATTGAGAAAACTGACAGAATTAATAAACCTCAGGCCAAATTAATTAAGAGACAGAGAAGAGTAAAACTAACAAAATTAAATATGAAAACAGAACCTGAAGAAATCACAAAGACATGCTTTAAAAATCAGTACTCCGCCACACTGGAAAACCTAAAAGAAATAGATAAATTTATTGATATATACCACCTACCCCATATAAATCAAGATCAAACAAGCAATTCAAACAGATCCATAATCCCTGGTGAAATAGAAGTATTAATTTAAATCTCTATAACCAAATGAATTCACTGAAGACATTTACTAGATCTTCAAAGAATTAGTGTCAATACTCCTCAATTATCCCACAAAATAGAAGTAAAAGAACATTTCCTAATTCTTTTCATGAGTCCATAATAACTCAGACACCCACAACAGAGGCCCAAAATGGAAGAAAATGGACCACAATCCCTTATAAATACACATAAAATATACTTCATTGAGAAACAAAGTATTGCACAAAATGCAAGGACACATTCAAAAGAATATTCACCATAATCAACTTGGCTTCGTCCTAGTGATGCAGAGGCTCATCCAACATACATAAACTGATAAAGGTAGTCCAGCATACAAATAGATTGAAAGAAAATCCACTTAATCATCTTATGGGATAAACAAAAGATCTCTGACAACATCTAACATCTTTTCATGATAAAGCTCCTTGAGAAACTAGGGATTTAGGAACATCCATATGAAAAAGACTATTTACAATACAGCCACAGTCACCACCAACCTAAATGAAAAGAAACTCAAAGCATTTTTACTAAAATCAAGAACAAGACAATTTTATCCACTCTCTCCATACCTGTTCAATCTCGTACTTGAGTCTTCGCTAAAACAATAAGACAACTAAAGAAGATCAAGGAGATATGAATTGAAAAGTAAGACGCTAAAGTATCTATTTACAAATGATATGATTTTATATATAAAAGAGCTTAATAACTCCATGAGTAGACCTCAACAGTTGAAAACATTTCAATGAAGCAGCAGGATAAATACATAAAATCAACACACAAAATTTACTAGCCTTCCTGTATATAGATGATAGTCTGAAAGAGAAATTAGGAAAGCTATATTTTTCACAGTAACCTGAACTGGAAAATTAAATGAATAGATCTAATGAAGTATGTAAAATCTTCTTTTATAAGAACATTAAGACATTGAAGAAAGAAGTTAAAAAAGACATCAGAATATGGAAGTATCTCCTGCATTCATGAATCCCTAAGACCAAAACAGCAAATGACCATCCTACCAAATGCAACCAACAGATTCAATTCAATCTTTATTACATATTACAGTTCCAACACAATTGTTGTCAGATCTTGAAATTCAATTTGTCCATTTAATGTGGAAACACACACACACACACACACACACACACACACACACACTCTCTCTCTCTCTCTCTCTCTCTCTCTCAAAAAACAAATAAGCAAACAAAAATCAGGACAGCTAAAATAATCCTGAGTAATAAAGGAAATTTGGGAGGTATTACTATTCACAATTTCAAGATGTATCATAGAGCTATAGTAATAAAATGGTGGGTCAGGGGGAGCATTCTCATAGAAGCAGGGGGAGCAAGGATGGGAGAGGGGGGAACTAGGAAAAGGGATAACATATGAAACATAAATACAATAAATACATAAAATATCATCTTGAGTGAGTTAACTCAGACCCCCCCCCCAAAAAAAAAACCCACAGCACTGGAATAAAAACAAATATGTTGAAGAACTGAACTGAATTGAATCCATACATAAATCCACACATTTTTCAATTCCTGACTTTTGACAAAAACAAAACAAAACAAACAGCCTGTAAACCCCCCACCCCACAAAAAAAAACCCAGAAATAAACATGAGAAAAAGACGACACCATCCTCAAATGATGCTGATCAAACTGAATAGATTCATGTAAAAGAATGCAAATAGGTTATACTTCTCACCCTAGATAAAAATAATTCCTTATGGATGAAACACATCAACATAGGACTTGATATTTTGAATCTAATAAGAAAAGAATGTAGGTTACAATTGAGAACTTCTTGGCACAGGGAAAGATTTTCTGGAAAGGACACCAATAACACATAAGAACAACAATTAATATCTGGAACCTTGTGAAACTGTAGAGATTCTGTATGGCAACAGCCATGATTTGGGGGAAAAGTGACAGGCTATATAATGGACATATCAAATAAAGAGTATATATCAGACATATCTAAAACATATAAATAACTAAAAATACTGGACAGCAAGAAAACAAATAAATTAATTAAAATGAGGTACAGAAACAAGCAGTTATCAAAGGAGAAAACATAAATGAGAAACATATTTAAGACTTTCAAAATTATTTATCAGTGAAATGCAAATCTAAACTACTTTGAGTCTTTGTATTCTACTAGTTAGAATGGCCAAGAACAATAAAACAAGTAACATCTCATTCTTACAGGACGAAGGGCAAAGATAACACTGATTCATTCCTGATGGCAATGTCAACTTTTACATTCACTTATAGAAATCCTTGTGGCTGTTCCTTAGGAAGTTGGGAATAGATATACCTCAAGATCTACATAGGCTACTCTTAGGCATTTTGCTAAAAGACTCTACACTCTCCTTAAGAGACCCTGACTCAGGCATATTTATTATTGCTCTACCCATAATAGTCAGAAATTGAAAACAGCCCCATTCATCAAATGATGAATGAATAATGAAATTATGTTACACTGAAATAATGGAAAGTTCCTCAGCTGTTAACAAAAATGAAATTCTGAGATTTCCAGGTAAATGAGACCTGACTTAAGTCATGCTGAGTGATATAACAGAGACCCAAAACATTATGAAAATAAATACTAATTATTATGTTATTGGGTTGAAAATATCTTAATGGTATCAAGAGAAAAAAGAAAAGCCAAATTTTAACAAAATACATGCAGCTATATGTAAATTGTAAGGTAAAATTAAAGTAGCTCATGCAAAGTTATGTCGAATATTAAATAGAAAAATGTAATATATCACAAGGGACACTTTTAATAAGATATATGCATATTACAGAAGAACTTAAATAAAATTTGAAATTTTATTTCTTCAAAAATAAACATCTGGAAGTGAATGAAAATATCTGTAGAGTTTAGATTTGTGTATTTTTCATTGGTCATCAAAGAAACTTCTCTTGGAAGAGATGAAGATCTTGACAGAATACCACAGCTAATCAAGATGCAGAGTTTTGAAATCCAGTCCCAATGGAAACATTCATAAAACATTTGCACACCCAAGACTTCTAGGAACTTTGCAGAAGAGGAGGCAGACTGTAAGAGCCAGAGGAAAAGCAAATTTGTTATGAGATTTTTTTTCCAAGTCATATCAGATACTAAGCCTATAAAATTTTACCAACATGACTACCCAACCATGTGCTGAGCAATGAGGACAGCAACTGATATACCAAAATGTACTGGAAAAAACCCAGAAATCTTTAACCCTATCCAAAAATTATAGGTAATTGAGGAATGGTGAGAGCCAGAGAGGTGGTCTTCCCCAAGGAAGAACACACTCATTGGTTGTCCAGTGCTAAATGGTCAGTCATGAAAACATACATACATATAACAGAATATGACTCAACAGGTAATATTTAGGAGCATATATGTATATACATATATGCATTAAATAATAACTAGTGAAAAAGAGGCCACAGGTTTGAAGGAGAATGGGTATTGGGTTATGGGAGGGTTGACAGTAAGAAAGAATATGTAAAATGTAAAATTATAAAATAAAGGGAAATATCTGTGGAGTTTATAGCGTGTGCAGAGTAGGGGAAGTTCTGAATTAAATTCTGACTACTAGAAAACTGAGGAGAAATGAAGCTCCAGAAAATGTTAGAAGAATAAGAAGAGTGACCAAGGAGTGCAGACATCCTGAGAACGCAGGACAGACTGCCACTTCTGAACACCTCTGCCCACATCCCTGGTCCAAAGGGAAATTGTACAGTGCCTTTGAACACAGGAATATAGGAACAGACAGCCACCAGTACCCGTGGTTCTGGTCTGTGCCCAGGACAGAATTGAACTGGCCAAACAACTCTCTGCATCCCATAACTCCTAAAGAAATAGAAGAGGTCATTAAAAGTATCCCAACCAAAAAGAGCCCAGGACCAGATGTGTTCAGTGCAGAATTCTATTAGACCTTCATAGAAGACTTCATACCAATACTGTCCAAACTGTTCCACAAAATTGAAACAGATGGGGCACTACCAAATTCCTTCTATGAAGCCACAATTACTCTTTTACAGAAACCACACAAAGACCCAACAAAAAATAAAGAACTTCAGACCAATTTCCCTTATGAATATTGATTCAAAAATACTTAGTAAAATTCTTGCAAACTGAATCCAAGAACACACCAAAGCAATCATCCATCCTGATCAAGTAGGCTTCATCCCAGGGATGCAGGGATAGTTTAATATATGAAAATCCATCAATGTAACCCACTATATAAACAAACACAAAGATAAGAACCACATGATCATTTCATTATATGCTGAGAAAGGATTTGACAAAATTCATCACCTCTTCATGATAAAAATCCTGGAAAGATCAGGATAGCAAGGCCCATATCTAAACATAGTGAAAGCCATATACAGCAAACCAGTAGCTTACATCAAACTAAATGGAGAGAAACTTGAAGCAATCCCACTAAAATCAGGAGCTAGACAAGGCTGCCCACTCTCTCCTTACTTATTCAATATAGTACTTGAAGTCCTAGCCAGAGCAATCGGAGGGTGAAAGGAGGTCAAAGGAATACAAATTGGATGGGAAGAAATCAAAATATCACTATTTGCAGATGATATGATAGTATAATTATGTGACCCCAAAAGTTCCACCAGAGAGCTACTTAACCTGATAAACAACTTCAGCAAAGTGTCGGGGTATAAAATTAATTCAAACAAATTAGTAGCCTTCTTCTACTCAAAGGATAAACTGACTGAGAAAGAAATTAGGGAAATGACACATTTCACAATAGTCCCAAATAATATAAAATACTTTGGTGTTACTTTAAGCAAGCAAATGAAAGATCTATATGACAAGAACTTTAAGTCTCTGAAAAAAGAAATTGAGGAAGGTCTCAGAAGATGGAAAGATCTTCCATGTTCATGGGTTGGCAGAATTAATAAAGTAAACATGGCCATTTTGCCAAAAGCAAAATGCAATCCCCATCAAAATTTCTGCTCAACTCTTTATAGGGATAGAAAGAGCAATTTGCAAATACATTTGGAATAGCAAACAACTCAGGATAGCAAAAACTATACTCAACATTAAAAGAACTTCTGGGAGAATCACCATCCCTGACTTCAAGCAGTATTACAGAGCAATAGGCACAAAAACTTTATGGCATTAGTACAGAGACAGGCAGATAGATCAGTGGAACAGAATTGAAGACCCAGAAATGAACCCACACACCTATGGTCACTTGATCTTTGACAAAGGAGCTAAAACCATTCAATGGAAGAAAGATAGCATTTTCAACAAATGGTGCTGGTTCAACTGGAGGTCAGCATGTAGAAGAATGCAAATTGATCCATTCTTATCATCATGTACAAAGCTTAAGTCCAAGTTGATCAAGGATCTCCACGTCAAACCAGACACACTCAAACTAATAGAAGAAAAAGTGGGGAAGCATCTTGAACACATGGGCTCTGGGGAAAATTTCCTGAACAGAACACCAATGGCTTATGCTCTAAGATCAAGAATCAACAAATGGGACCTCATAAAACTTCAAATCTTCTGTAAGGCAAAAGACACTGTCATTAGGACACAACAGCTACCAACAGATTGAGAAAAGATCTTTACCAATCCTACATCTGAGAGAGGGCTAATATGCAAAATATACAAAGAACTCAAGAAGTGAAACTCCAGAGAACCAAATAACTTTATTAGAAATGTGGTACAGAGGTAAACAAAACATTCTCAGCTGAGGATTATTGAATGGACAAAAAGTACCTAAAAAGTGTTCAACATCCTTAGTCATCAGGGAAATGCAAATCAAAACAACCCTTAAATTCTACCTCACAGCAGTCAGAATGGCTAAGATAAAAATCTCAGGTGACAGCAGATGCTGTAGAGGATGTGGGGAAAGAGGAACACTCCTCCATTGTTGGTGGGATTGCAAACTGGTACAACCACTCTGGAAATCAGTCTGGAGGTTCCTCAGAAAATTGGACATTCTACTACCTGAGGACTCAGATGTACCTCTCCTGGGCATATACCCAAAAGATGCTCCAACATACAACAAAGGCACATGCTCCACTATGTTCATAGATGCCTTATTTTTTTTCTTTTCTCTTTTTTTCGGAGCTGGGGACTGAACCCAGGGCCTTGCACTTTCTAGGCAAGCGCTCTACCACTGAGCTAAATCCCCAACTCCAGATGCCTTATTTATAATAGTCAGAAGCTGGAAAGAACCCAGTTGCCCTTCAACAGAGAAATGGATTCAAAAAATGTGGTACATCTACACAATGGAGTACTACTTAGCTATCAAAAACAATGACTTCATGAAATTCATAGGCAAATGGAATGAACTAGAAAATATGCTGATTGAGGTAATCCAATTACAGAAAAACACACTTGGTATGCACTCATTGATAAGTGGATATTAGCCCAAAGGTTGAAACTACCCAAGATGCAATCCACAGACCACAGGAAGCTCAAGAAGAAGGATGACCAAAACTTGGATGCTCCCACTCCTTCTTAAAAGGAAGCTAAAAAATGCATCTTGAAAGTGACCAGGTATAGATCTCTCCTGAGAGACACATCCAGAGCATATCCAATACAGAGGTCAATGCTAGCAGCAAACCACTGAACTGAGAACAGGACACCCTTGGGGGGGCATTAGAGGAAGGATTGAAAGAGTTGAAGGAGCTTGCAACCCCACAGGAACAACTATGCCAGCCAACCAGAGCTTCCAGGAACTAAACCAATTTTGAAAGACTATACATGGACTCACCTAGGGCTCCAACTCCATATGTAGCAGAGAATAGCCTTTTGGGGGCACCAGTGAAAGGGGAAGCCCTTGATCCTACCAAGGTTGGACCTCCAATGCAGGGGAACACGGGGGGGGCAGTAAGGGAGATGGATGCGGGGGGAATACCCATATGGGGAAGGGTGAAGGAATGGGGGGCTTGTGGACAGGAAACCAGGAAGAGAATTACATTTGAAATGTAAGTAAAGAAATACATTTAATAAAAAATAAATAAATAAAAAAGATTAAGAAGAATGGATATGTATGCACACACATATATACATATGCATATCTGTACCCCTTCACCAATGCTTTTTATGTCTTGTCATATTTTACCACTATTGCAAAGGATTGATTAGTAATCATTGCATAATATATGTTTACTTAATTTAATTTATTAATTTGTATGCTATCTTTTTTCTTTCTTTCCACTAGTATATATAAAGTTCCTATTTCATATTCTCCATGTGTGAATTGCTTAAAAATAAAAAGGAGGATCTGAAGTGACATCAAAGCTGTAGCTCAGAATATTTTCAGTTCAGTTTTCCTGAAACAAAAAGGAGAGATAATCCACAAGCATATGGGTTCTGAAAGTACGAGAATGATGGTAAACGTATCCACATGTCTTGGTTAGTGATGTTCTATATTATTTGAAATAGCCCATTTTACCTTGTCTTGCTTCCATATTGTGCCCTGATGTTGTCAGTTTGTTTCTAGGGGTTACTTTTCAAGCAAGAGTTATAGAGAAGCTTCCCAGTTTGTAAGGATCCACTATGTTCCTAAATCAGCTATACCCTAAAGTAGTATTCCTACAGGACATGAGAGCTTTTATCAAAGGTGCCAAGTCCATCATTCAGAACAGTGGCAGAAAAGACCACTAGAAGAAAAGATACTCTAGAAGATGGTATATGATCTTGGAAATATTTTCCTTTTAATGATGAGAAAAATGAAAAGTTCATGGCCATAAAATGAAGTGTGTGTCTTGACTCTCTAGAATAATATTAGACAATAAGCACTCAATTGTATACCCTAAATGAATCATAAGTGATGGATCCTCTGGAGCTCACAAGAAGCACCACAATAATCCAGATGAAGTACAATTATTCTTAAGGAAAGTCAGTAAACATAAGCATAATTAATAGCCTTAGAGAAATGTAATAGCACAGTCTTTATGGAAGAGGACAATGAAGATGAAGTAAACCCACGATTATAATATTAGTGAAAATTAAAATTCAGTATATTTGAGAATGCAGAAATAGTAATTTTTAAGAAAAATTCAATAATTGAGCCAAATAGATATACAGTGTAGCTCAAGGTCTAGTATGAAAGAAGGAATGAAAAAAGAACTACAAGGTATCTTGAAGAGCATTGAACTATTATGACATATAGTTTTGGGAAAGAAAACAAAAAAGGTGGAAATAAATATTTCCAGCAGCATGCAGACACATGCTTTGATGTTGCAGTATAAAACAGAAGTCAATAACAAATATAAGTACACCTTGCTGAGTCCTTTTAGTGTTGCTTGTATGTATGTGTCCTGGGGCCTGACTTTCACTTGCTATGGGATAACCACCATGGGGACTTAACCTCAGCGAAGGAGGGGCAATGGTATAAAGGTATATTAATTGGAAATAAAGAAAAAGCAAATTAAGTACATATAGCATGACTACCATAGAAAACAAAACCAACCAACCAACAAACCAACCAAATAAATAAAACTAAAAAACAAACTAGTGAGCCAATTCTGAAGATTTGACCAAATTCTCTCAATTCTATGATATCAAAGCTGGTTAACACTGCTACAGAGAATGACCAGTGCATGCAAAAATTGATCTGGTTATCACACTGCTCTTTCTAAATGTAAAACATTCTAAAAAAATTAAAATGCTTGTGACAACTAAGTGCAACAGTAAAATGAATGTCTTATATACCTACACATATACAAAATTAAATCTAAGATAAAACAGTAAGATACAAATGAGGAAGTATTTTACTGCTCCCAAGAAGACATGAAAACATGAAAATCCCAACATACAAGTTCACTGATAATGAAATTCTATCAAATTGTTGACACTGGTTACTTCTTTGTAGGTAATTGTGTATAGGAGGTTATAGAGAACGTTCCTCAAATCAAACATATGTAATACATTTTAATTAAGTACATTAACTCACTTACTATCTAATTATTCTTTATATGAAAATGCCTCAAAATGCAAAGAATTACTGCAATAAATCTGAGAATACAGTCTATTTTTGAAATATTTTCTAGATATTATATTAGCAATAAAAATTAACAACCCCACTAAATTCTATATAGTCTATTTGATTGATTATAAGTGTTGGTTTAATGATGGTCTTACACAATGGAACATGTGAATTTTTTTTAGAAAAAACATAGCAATCAGATTTATTTTTCACCATAAGCTCTGGAAATGTTTATAATGCTGTTATTTTTAAAATATAAATAGATATACCTGCTATGTTGATCACGATGAATATTCCTCTGTATGCAAAACATCCTTGGAGAATGGCTTCTACAGTTTGCGAGGCATTAGGAAGTTCAGCATCCAAAGCATTCTCAAACCTGGACACATTTTCCTTTTTGCCAATCACTAACAGCACAAGCCCAGTTAGAGAAATGAAACAAAGAATACTCATCTTTATCATACTGCTGATAGTCTGAAGCCAAGCCACTGTTTTCACTCCTCCAGCATTGAGAATTCCAAATGACCACAAAATAGCCACAGACAGGCATTTAATTGGAAGTTCTGGAGCTGGGCACCCAGTATAGAAAGGTTGAATTAGATAAGTAGCTATTAGTAAGGTGTGAGCACCCAGGCCTAGACAATAAGAAAAAAGTTGAATCCAGAGACTCAGAAAAGCAGCAAGGGATCCAAGAGATCTCTTCAGGAAATAATAAGATGCTCCACTCACAGGAAAGGTCGTTGCCAGCTCTACCAAAGAGAGAGCATTCAGCATGGTCAGCAGGCCACAACCTGCCCAAATACCAAGAGAAACAGGGATGTTCAGTGAGGAGTATTTTAATACTCCTTTAGGAGACACAAAAATCCCTGTCCCTATAATGGTTCCAAGTAAGACCATGGTTACATGGAAGAATCCTACTGTTCTTGAGAGATGCATGGTTTTGCCTTTTTTTCTGAAGTTTATCCTAAAAAATTAAACACAAAATTATACAAGTTCCTAAATCGTTGACCTCTACAATCCAATTATGTTTGTTCTCGTATCAAATATCTTGTACCAAATATCATTCTTATATATGTCTAATTATCTTACTAAAATGTAATTAATTATTAACTGATCAGTTTCTCCAAGAAATCCAGATCTCCTCTTAAGACCAATGTTAAAATATTTCTTATATTAAGTTTTAAAAAATAAAATATGCTGCTGACCAAGTAAACAACCAGGAACTAGGAAATTAGTACTTTAAATTTCTTCTTAGAATTATTCATCTCTAGCAGTGCAAGAAAGTCATTATTTAACTAATAGGTAATTATTTGTAGATTTATACCAAGAGCTGAAATTATAGTTTAACCAGCAAATTTTAAACTGTGAGGTTCAGTGAACTGAGATGGGACTTTCACATTTATTTCCTTGAAGATGCTTTTATGGCTTCAGAATATATGTATATATTGTTTCCACAAGAGCAAATTAAATGACAAGTGAAATGTGTAATATTTGCCTAATGAATGTTTAGTAATAACACCTGTACATATTGCTACCTAATAGATTGCACCTAAGTCTATGAGCTTAGGACAAAAATATTATCTATTATTTTTAATCTTAAATCTAGGTTCTACTTCTTGGTTAAGGGTGGCTATCACCTAAAATTTGCAGGCAAAAAAGCAGGCACCTACAAATTCTCTTGTAGTTCTATCAAAATATAGAACTTTAATGGGATGGGGGGTTGCTCTTTCACTCTATTTGGATAGCTACTAATTCTTTTCAAAGTAGTTTGAAATTACTAGAAATTATGAGTTCTTTAATTTTTAAAAATATTGGTTCAAAATTTCACATATGAATGCAATGTGTTCTGATCTAATTGATCCTCCAATTCTTTTTATTTATTTATTTATTGTTTTTTATAAAATGGAAAATGAACTCCTCTACTAGAAGTTCTGGAGACAGGAGTACATGGATACCTGTTCACATCTTTTTTTAAAATTTATTTTTCTTGGATATTATATTATTTACGTTTCACCTGTTATCCCATTTCCCACCTCTCCTATCCCCCTGCCCCCTTCTCCCTCTTTCTATGAGGATGCTTCTACTCCTTCCCACTCATTCCCACCTCAATGCCCTGGCATTCCCCTACATCGGGGCAATGAACCTTCACAGGACCAAGGGCTTTTCCTCCTATTGATGCTGGACAATGCTGTTCTTTGTTACATATGTGGCTGGAGTCATGGGTCCCTTCAAGTGTACTCATTGGTTGGTTGGTATAATCCCTAGGAGCTCTGGTAGGGTCTGGTTAGTTGTTCTTCCTACGGGGTTTCGAACCCTTTCATTTCCTTTAGTTTTGTCTCAAACTCCTCCATTGGAGTTCCTGTGTTCATTCTAATGGTTAGCTGCAAGCATCCTCATCTGGATCAGTAAGGCTCTCGCAAAACTTCTCAGTAGACATTCATATCTGGCTCCTGTCAGCAAGCACTTCTTGGTATCAGTAGCAGTGACTGGGTTTGGTGGCTGCAAATGGGGTGGATTCCCAGGTGGGACAGTCTCTGGATGACCTTTTCTTCAGTCCCCGATCCACACTTTGTCCTGGTAATTCCTGCTGTGAGTATTTTGTTCTCCCTTCTACGAAGGAATGAAGCATCCACATTTTGGTTGTCCTTCTTCTTGAGCTTCATATTATCTATGAATTTTTTTCTTGGGTATTCCAAACTTTTGGGCTGACATCCACTTAACAGAGAGTACAAACCACGTGTGTTCTTTTGTGACTGAGTTACCTCATTCAGGACAATATTTTTTTTAGTTCCATCCATTAGCCTATGAATTACATGTAGTCATTGTTTTTAATAGCTGAGCAGTACTACATCATGTAAGTGTATGCCAGTTTCTGTATCTGGGCTCTTTCTAGCGTCTGGATATTATAAACAAGGCTGCTATGAACATAGTGAAACATGTGTCCTTTTTATAGGTTGGAGCATCTTTTGGGTGTATTCCCAGGTGTGGGATAGCTGGGTCATCATATAGTACTATGTCCAATTTTCTAAGAAACCACCAGACTGATTTCCAACGCGGTTTTACCAGCTTGCAATCCCACCAGCAATGGAGAAGTGTTTCTATTTCTCTACATCTCCACCAGCATCTGTTGTTACCTGAGTTTTTGATCTTAACCATTCTGAATGGTATGAGGTAGTATCTCAGGGTTGTTTTGATTTGCATTTCCCTGATGAATAAGGATGTTGAACATTTCTTTGGGTACTTCTCAGCCATTCCATATTCCTCAGTTGAAAATTTTTTGTTTAGCACTGTACCCCCATTTTTAATAGGGTTATTTGATTCTCTGGAGTCTAACTTCTTGAGGTCTTTGTATATATTAGATAGTAGCCTTCTATCGGTTGTAGGATTGATAAAGATCTGTTCCCAATCTGTTGGTTTCCATTTTGTCCTAATGACAGTGCCTTTGCCTTACAGAAGCTTTTCAATTTTAGGACATCCCATTTGTTGATTCTTGACCTTCGAGCATAAGCAATTGGTATTTTGTTCAGGAAAATTTCCCCAGTGCCCATGTGATCGAGAATCTTCCCCACTTTTTCTTCTATTAGTTTGAGTGTATCTGGTTTTATGTGGAGGTCCTTTACCCTCTTGGACTTAAGTACAGTGCTATAAGAATGGATGGATTTTCCAATGGAAAAAAGATAGCATTTTCAGCAAATGGTGCTGGTTCAACTGGAGGTCAACATGTAGAAGAATGCAGATCGATCCGTGCTTATCACCTGTACCAAAGCTTAAGTCCAAGTGGATCAAGGACCTCCACATCAAACCAGACACACTCAAACTAATAGAAGAAAACTAGGAAGCATCTGGAACACATGGGCACTGGAAAAATTTCCTGAACAAAACACCAATGGCTTATGCTCTAAGATCAAGAATCGACAAATGGGATCTCATAAAACTGCAAAGCTTCTGTAAGGCAAAGGACACTGTGGTTAGGACAAACGGCAACCAACAGATTGGAAAAAGATCTTTACCAATCCTACAACAGATAGAGGCCTTACATCCAAAATATACAAAGAACTCAAGAAGTTTGACCGTAGGGAGACAAATAACCCTATTAAAAATGGGGTTCAGAGCTAAACAAAGAATTCACAGCTGAGGAATGCGAATGGCTGAGAAACACCTAAAGAAATGTTCAACATCTTTAGTCATCAGGGAAATGCAAATCAAAAACAACCTGAGATTTCACCACACCAAAGTGAGGAGAATTAAGATCAAAAAAACTCACAGCAAATGCTGGCGAGGATGCAGAGAAAGAGGAACACTCCTCCATTGTTGCAGGGATTGCAGACTGGTACAACCATTCTGGAAATCAGTCTGGAGGTTCCTCAGAAAATTGGACATTGAACTGCCTGAGGATCCAGCTATACTCTCTTGGGCATATACCCAAAAAGATGCCCCAACATAAAAAGACACGTGCTCCACTATGTTCATCGCAGCCTTATTTATAATAGCCAGAAGCTGGAAAGAACCCAGATGCCCTTCAACAGAGGAATGGATACAGAAAATGTGGTACATCTACACAATGCAATATTATCAGCTATCAAAAAACAACGACTTTATGAAATTAAATGAGGCAAATGGTTGGAACTGGAAAATATCATCCTGAGTGAGCTAACCCAATCACAGAAAGACATACATGGTATGCACTCATTGATAAGTGGCTATTAGCCCAAATGCTTGAATTACCCTAGATGCCTAGAACAAATGAAACTCAAGACGGATGATCAAAATGTGAATGCTTCACTCCTTCTTTGGGGGAACAAGAATACCCTTGGCAGGGAAGAGAGAGCAAAGATTAAACAGAGACTGAAGGGACACCCATTCAGAGCCTGCCCCACATGTGGCCCATATATATACAGCCACCCAATTAGACAAGATGGATGAAGCAAAGAAGTGCAGAAGTGTAGATAGCTCCTGAGAGACACAGCCAGAATACAGCAAATACAGAGGCGAATGCCAGCAGCAAACCACTGAACTGAGAATAGGACCCCCGTTGAAAGAATCAGAGAAAGAACTGGAAGAGAGTTTGAAGGGGCTCGAGACCCCATATGTACAACAATGCCAAGCAACCAGAGCTTCCAGGGACTAAGCCACTACCTAAAGACTATACATGGACTGACCCTGGACTCTGACCTCATAGGTAGCAATGAATATCCTAGTAAGAGCACCAGTGGAAGGGGAAGCCCTGGGTCCTGCTAAGACTGAACCCCCAGTGAACTAGACAGTTGGGGGGAGGGCGGCAATAAGGGGAGGGTGGGGAGGGGAACACCCATAAGGAAGGGGAGGGGGGAGGGGGATGTTTGCCCGGAAACCGGGAAAGGGAATAACACTCGAAATGTATATAAGAAATATTCAAGTTAATAAAAAAATAAATAAATAAATAAAAAAGAATGGATGGATTTGTATTCTTCTATATGTTGACCTCCAGTTGAACCATAACCATTTGTTGAAAATGCTATCTTTTTTCCCACTGGATGGTTTTAGCTCCTTTGTCAAAGATCAAGTGACCATAGGTTTGTGAATGCATTTCTGGGTCTTCAATTCTATTCCATTGATCTACCTGCCTATCTCTGTACCAGTATCTTTATCACTATTATTAATTCTTTCTTGAAAAACCTTTTATAAATATGGGTGCTTAATGTAGCCAAGTTAAGAATCAATATTAACCATCATTAGTCTACTTCTTATTAAAAACACACCATTTAAAAAATAATATTTCACCTAGTTCCCACAAAGCCATGCATATCTTCAAGGGGAAAATGTTCTAAGTTCATCTCCAAGTGTCTTCCACGGTCTGAAGAAGAATGCCTGCGCTGATTGAAGATTAAAATACAGTTTTTCATGACATTTAAACCTAACGCTTTTCTTTAAAATAAAAAACAAAAAACAATATAATCAAGTTATATTCATGCACAAATGGTATGGAATAAACATTTTAATTCAGAAAAAAGAGGAATGCAAACATAGAAAAAAAGGGAAAAGCAAAAGTAAGTGTGAAATACATCAATTCAATGCTAAGCCCTATAGCTATATGGAATTCTAGTATGTAGTACTGTAAACATAACTTGAGAGAGCTTGAACAGAAACTTTTCTTTTTTCTCCATCTTTATTAACTTGGGTATTTCTTATTTACTTTTCGATTGTTATTCCCTTTCCTGGTTTCCAGGCCAACATTCCCCTAGCCCCCCCCCTTCTATGTGGGTGTCACACTCCCATCCTTCCCCCATTACCACCCAATAATCATGTTCACTGGGGGTTCAGTCTTGGCAGGATCAAGGGCTTCCTTCCACTGGTGCTCTTACTAGGCTATTCATTGCTACCTATGAGGTTGGAGCCCAGGGTCAGTCCATGTATAGTCTTTGGGCAGTGGCTTAGTCCCTGGAAGCTCTGGTTGGTTGGCATTGTTGTTCATATGGGGTCTC
Organism: Rattus rattus; assembly: GCF_011064425.1. Lineage (NCBI taxonomy): Eukaryota > Metazoa > Chordata > Mammalia > Rodentia > Muridae > Rattus > Rattus rattus. Next base: position 156,558,772 of record NC_046156.1, on the reverse strand, counting down.
AAGCCCTTCAAGTTCTTTCAGTCAGCTTTTTCAGTCCTTTCTCTGATTCCTTCAATGGGGTCCCATTCTCAGTTCAGTGGTTTGCTGCTGGCATTCGCCTATATATTTGCTGTATTCTGGCTGTGTCTCTCAGGAGAGATCTACATCCAATTCCTGTCAGCCTGCACTTCTTTGCTTTATCCATCTTATCTATTTTGGTGGCTGTATATGTATGGGCCACATGTGGGTCAGGCTCTGAATGGGTGTTCCTTCTGCCTCTGTTTTAATCTTTGCCTCCCTATTCCCTGCCAAGGGTATTCTTGTTCCCTTTTAAAGAAGGAGTGAAGCATTCACATTTTGGTTATTCTTCTTGAGTTTCATGTGTTCTGTGCATCTAGGGTAATTCGAGCATTTGGGCTAATAGCCACTTATCAATGAGTGCATACCATGTGTGTTTTTCTGTGATTGGGTTACCTCACTCAGGATGTTATTTTCCAGTTCCATCCATTTGCCTATGAATTTCATAAAGTCATTGTTTTTGATAACTGAGTAATATTCCATTGTGTAGATGTACCACATTTTCTGTATCCATTCCTCTGCTGAAGGGCATCTGGGTTCTTTCCAGCTTCTGGCTACTATAAATAAGGCTTCCATGAACATAGTGGAGCATGTGTCTTTGTTATATGTTGGGGCATATTTTGGGTATATGCCCAAGAGAGGTATAGCTAGGTCCTCAGGTAGTGCAAAGTCCAATTTTCTGAGGAACCTCCAGACTGATTTTCACAATGGTTGTACTAGTCTGCAATCCCACCAACAATGGAGGAGTGTTCCTCTTTCTCCACATCCTTGCCAGCATCTGCTGTCACCTGAGTTTTTGATCTTAGCCATTCTCACTGGTGTGAGGTGAAATCTTAGGGTTGTTTTGATTTGCATTTCCCTTATGACTAACGATGTTGAACATTTCTTTAGGTATTTCTCAGCCATTTGGTATTCCTCAGCTGTGGAACAGAACATTTTTTATGTCATTTTTAGCAAATATGGTTTCTCTCGATACATTTTTGTCAAAGAAAGCATTCCTTAATGTATGTTTCATATTATAAAACATCAAATCCTTAATCACCAATGATTCATTCTTGTTGATTAGAAAACACCCTCTCTTTTAGGTTGGTTCCACATGTAGTCTGCAACTTTTCTCATCAGGTATCCTAAGATGCTGGCACCGCCAACATCTTCAGATCTTGAAAATAATCACCTTTATAGTTTCATAGGATGGCTTTTCTGGGCCTTTGTATAGGGACAGTCCAGGCCCACACCTGAGCTCATCAGCTTTCCTTAGCTATGCAGTGAATTTCCACAACCCCTTCCTTGTATTCTTGATTCTAAAGCTGCCAAATTCTTCTGATTCTGGGCCTTGAACATGTCTCCCTTCTCTGTTGTTTGATTGCATCTGCATAATCTTTCAGTTGTTGATGGTTCTTTTCACTGCTTAATTTTTTTGTTTAATTTTTTTTTCACAAGTTGGAAGCTTACCTTGGTGGGGTCTTTCCCTGAAGTCACCACTGGAGTTTTTCCATTTGTAATCCGGGTTTTCTTCAAGATTTTTATCTTGTTGGGCATGGGGCTAAACCCCATTACATTTTCCAGTACTTGTTTTCCCCTCAAACTGTAAAATTTGTATTTTTCCTTGCTCATTTTCATTATATATCTACATAAGAGTAACCACAAATAACCATAAAACAGAGTCACTATTAGGCTGTCTTGAAATCTCCTTTGCAAATGCCAGTAATCTAAATTCGTTAATATAGCCTTAGACATATTTTTGTTTGTTTGTTTTAGACAAGGATCGAAAGCAGCAATGGTCTTTGCCAAAATAACACACAAAAGGTCTCTAGGCCACTTACAACCTCTGAAATCACTTGAGCAGAGTCCCCATATTCTACATCACCCTCAGCACCATGCTCTTCCTACTATGGAGGCTCATCAAGCTCAGTTCAATTGGTTTTCTAGTCCAAAGTCTCAATGTCTTCCATATTTCTTCAGATAAAAACATCAAAAGGTTTATCACATCAATACCTGATGCCCAGTACCAAATTCTCTCTTAGTCTGTGCTCTATGGCTATGAAGCAACACCATGACCATGCAACTACTGCAAATGGAAGTATTTAATTTGGTCTTCTTTTAAGTTTCAGAAGTTTAGTTCACTATCTTTACTGTGTGGAGTATGGTAGTACATAGGCAGAGACAGTGCTAGAGAAGTAGCTGGAAGTCCTAAATCTGGGTCAGGAAGTAGAGAGAAGCTTTGGGCTTGGAGTGGGCTTTTTGATACCTCAAAACCTATATTCAGTGACATACTTGCTCCAACAATATCATAACTAGTCCAACAAGGCCATGCATTCTAATTCCACTGTAGTAGTTTCAATTTCTGATGACCAAGCTTCAAATATGTAAGCCTATGGAAGTATTTTTATTCAAAATACCATACCATCCAAGGTTTTTCAGTGCTTGAAAAGCTGAACCTAGCAAAATGACTCTTATGAAAACAACTGTCTAGGTATTTCTATGCAAGCAGCATCCTTGGCTGGTGCTCTCTTACTAAAAGAAAGTTTTATGTGAGTTTATGCTTTCAATTCCTGGAGCATGTGCTAATGTCATGTTTTTTAGTATCACAACATAAAATACTTGGTTTATTGTTTTAATATAATTATTTATTTTATATGTATGATCGTTTTGCCTACATGTATGTATTTGCATCACATATGTGCCTTGTACCTATAGAGGCCTGACAAGGGTTTTGGATATCATGGAACTGAAATTCCAGGTGGTTGTGAGCCATCATTTAGCTGCTGGGATTTGAATCTGGGTTCTCTGCAAAATGAATGAGTTCTCTAAACTGTTGAGTCACGTCTCCATTGCCTCTTGGATTCTTTTTAACAACTCTCTTCAGAAAATATGGCTTTTTCATCCCCAACTTGACAAATTTGGTTTTCTTGAACAGATACTTAAGGTTTATAGATCCTTCTACTCTGTTTGTTTCTCTTTGTATGATAAATTTGGCCAAAAACATATAGTAAAAGCATCCCAAAGTCTAAATGAAAGGATGCATTGAAATTTTGTTTGCATGATTACTTACATAATCAACTTTATTTTATGTTTTCTGCAAAGTTTTTGGAAAAAATGTAGAAAGTTTTGTTGTTCGTATACTATAACACAGGTAACTTCTAGTCCAATTCGTACTGAAATCTTTATTACCTTTTGGAAATCTCATGAACATGGTATTTTCTGTGTGTATTGATTTGTATTTTTGGTTTACTTCGCTAACACTAAAATCATAAGAAAATGTTACATTTCATTGGTGAGCATATTCTACAATGTCAGAAACCTGCATGTTCTTACATTTTCAAATTACTTCAATAATCCATAGTCAATGTTCTAAGAAGTACCTGATCAGGGGTTTAGAACATTGATTTCAGGTCTCTGGTCCCAATTTTCTGTATCAGTAAGATTTTCTGGTAGTTGACAAACTATCTTTCATAATCAACATAACAGAAAAAAAAGACTTCTTTTGAAACATGGTTTCCAAAGTTTTAGTCCATCATAGTAAACAGAGTGTGGTAAAGTACTTCATAGGACTAATCTAAGAAACAGAAAATATTTGTCAGCAGGCTTTGTTTTTAATTCCAGTAATTCTATGAGTGTTCCCAGCATCTTGCACAATGTAGTCCACTGTCAGATGTTATATTTTCAGTTAACTCTTAGATTTTCCCTCACAGAAATGGTTTACTAATTTTCTGGGTATTTTCTAAGCCAATCAATATTAACTATCACCCTAGGAAAGAGACTAGTTAGTCTTAACAAGAAGATAGTTAAATGTTATTAAATTGTAGTTATCAAAGTGAATGGCTGAAATATTAAGCCTTTAGAGTATCTTGGAAAGGTGATGATGACGAGAAATTTGTGAGAACAATAGAAGATATTTAATTATCAATTTTGTTTGAAGAAGTGCTGTTGCCATTAGCTTGGTTGAATGGTTAGGAACCTAAAGGTTAGCAGTTATTTTTGAAGAGATGTATGTATACAGATTTTCCTGTTTCCAAAAAACAACAGCCCTGTCTTTCAGGGAATATTTACCCAAGTATAACCTGAATAGAGAAGAAAGTTAATGATCAATTGAACAAGATTATCTGTTCTATGACTGATAAGTCATTCAGATCATTGTCCAGTGAGGGTATGAACAAAATCACAATGCTAATAGACATGAAATTATACAAAGGATAAGCAATATGAAATTGTATTTATCAAGGCTTTTCTGGATACAATACTGGAATACTTGCAAGTTCTGGCAGTAAAATTTAGTCTTGAATTTCTTATGTAACACCATGTTCCTTTTCTTAGGGTTTAATAGCTGTGAATGGAAACCATGACCACAGCAATTCCAATACAAGGAAATATTTAATTGAAGATAGCTTAAAGTTTCAGAGGTTGAGTCCATTATCATCATGGCAGGAAACATGGAAGTATGCAGGTGGTCAAAGGTGCTGGAGGCAGAGCTGAGTTTTACATTTTAATTTGCAGGCACAGAAGAAGACCATGTCCACACTGAGTATAGTTCAAGCAAAGGAAGCCTCAAAAGCTGCACCCACAGTGATACACTTTTACCACCAAAACCACACTTACTCCAACAAGGCCACACATCTTAATAGTTTTAATCCTTATGGACTATGTATTAAAACTCATGAGTTTATGGGGTGGGGTTCCTATTCAAACCACCACCTTTCTCATTGTTGACTTGATAGACTAGATACACTAGTCCATTTTGAAGAGCTCAGTTTACCTTACAACATGTTGGGCCTCCTATGTAGGCATAAAATTTTTGCAACCTACTTCTAAGGATTCAACCCTCTAGCCCATCACCCACCATAGGTAGTAAAAGAGAAAAATTACTAGGATATGGGGGAAGTCAACCTGTTCAGCAATCAATCTTTGGGGGCGAACTTGATCTTCTTTGGCAGCAGTTCAATACTGTCGCAAACACCAAATATGATTCAGCAGCTGCAGATTAAGTCCTCCAGGCAATTTAAGTTCAATCATGAAGAAGCCACCGGGTTCACCAATTGGCTTTTCAGGAGGGCACAGAAACATTAAACTGTTGCAGAAACGAACCTCGCAAATGGTTCTTGGGCAAATTTCTCTCAATGGCAGTGTTAATGTAAGTTGAGGTCAACAATGCTATGTAATATGAACCAGTATATGCATGTCTTTAGTGAAGAATAATGAGGTGGAACAAACAAAACCAAGGCTTAGTGTTCATCTCCCACTGTCTGTGGGGTCATATTTACACTCTTTCATGAAGGACCCCTTATGAATTCACTATATCTAAACATCTTTTACCTGTGCCTGCTTCAAGAAAACATTCTTTCATGTGTTTTCTTAGCAAGACTTCCTTTCACCTGTGTGCCCCAGCAAAACATCATTTGACATAACTAACTTTACGAAGAAACTATAAGTTTCAACTTCACTCATATAATCAGGTAAGGATACCAAAATAAGTTTGTATCTTCCTAAGGAAGAAATAATTCTGCCTCAAAACTCAGTCTGAAAACACTGCCTGAGTTTCTCACATAATCTCTGTTCTGATGATTTCAGTTTAACAATAAAACATTGTTAGGAATGGGAACAACCATTAGAGATAAGAACTTTTATACGGAAATGATGGCACTGATTGCTTCAGATCAACTTGAGTGATAGAAGATGCTATGTCAAAAGAGAAAAGACAAAAACCTACAATATCAAAAATACCCGTAAAAATCTTCAATCATAAGATGGAGAATATAAGACATTCCAGACTAAAACAAAATTTAAGCAATATTTTTCTACAAGTTCAGCTCTATAGAAGGTGCTAGATGAAAAAGTTCAACCTGAAGAAGTTAACCAAACTGAGGAAAATATAGACAATAAATAATCATACACGAGAAAATCAGAAGGACAGAAACAAACATAGATAAACACAAATACGACACAGACAGACAGACACACACACATACATCAACAACAACAGTGACAACAAGAAAATAAAAGAAACCACCAAACATCTTTCAGCATCAATGGTCTCAGTTCTCAAAAACAAAACAAAAAAAATAAACGGACTAATTAGAATGAGCAAGACACATTTTTCCACTGAATCCAAAAACACACCTTAATTTTAAGAAAATACTTTACCTCAGGGTTAATAGATGTAAAAAGATGTTCTAAGCAGAAATATATGTGAAACAAGATGGTATAGTCATTTTAATATCTAGCAAAGTAGAGCTAAACCAAAAATAAGAAAAACAGATAGGGAAGGAAATTACATACCCATCAAAGAAAAAATCCACCAAGAGGACATTGCGATCATTTTGTCATTTGTCTGTCTGTCTATCTATCTATCTATCTATCTATCATCGATCTATCAATCTATCTATATCTATCATCATCTCTCTCTCTCTCTCTCTCTATATATATATATATATACACACACACTCTCTCTCTCTATATATATATATACTCCTGCTCATCCACTACTTTACTTTTACTTTTTAGAAAAGGACAGGCCTCCCATGGATACCAACCAGCCATCTAATATCGAATAAAATAAATTTTCAACTACTAGTCATCAAAAAAGATAAGGAAAGACACTTCATATTCATCAAAGGAAAAATCCACCAAGATGAACTCTCAATCCTAAATATCTATGCTCCAAATACAAGGGCACCTACGGACATAAAAGAAACCTTACTAAAACTCAAAACATACATTGCACCTCACACAATAATAGTAGGAGATTTCAACAACCCACACTCATCAATGGACAGGTCATGGAAACAGAAATTAAACAGAGATGTAGACAGACTAAGAGTAGTAATGAACTAAATGGACTTAACGGATATTTATAGAACATTCTATCATGAAGCAAAAGGATATACCTTCTTCTCAGCGCCTCATGGTACTTTCTCCAAAATTGACCATATAATTGGTCAAAAAACGGGCCTCAACAGGTACAGAAAGATAGAAATAATCCCATGCGTGCTATCGGACCACCACGGCCTAAAACTGGTCTTCAATAACAATAAGGGAAGAATGCCCACATATGCGTGGAAATTGAACAATGCTCTACTCAATGATAACCTGGTCAAGGAAGAAACAAAAAGAAAGAAATTAAAGACTTCTTAGAATTTAATGAAAATGAAGGTACAACATACCCAAACTTATGGGACACAATGAAAGCTGTGCTAAGAGGAAAACTCATAGCTCTGAGTGCCTGCAGAAAGAAACAGGAGAGAGCATATGTCAGCAGCTTGACAGCACACCTAAAAGCTCTAGAACAAAAAGAAGCAAATACATCCAGGAGGAGTAGAAGGCAGGAAATAATCAAATGCAGAGCTGAAATCAACCAAGTAGAAACAAAAAGGACCATAGAGAGAATCCACAGAACCAAAAGCTGGTTCTTTGAGAAAATCAACAAGATAGATAAACCTTTAGCCAGACTAACGAGAGGACACAGGGAGTCTGTCCAAATTAACAAAATCAGAAATGAAAAGGGAGACATAACTACAGAATCAGATGATATTCAAAAATTCATCGGATCCTACTATAAAAGCCTATATTCAAGAAAACTTGAAAATC